>NW_026729794.1:0-37197 GCF_030272615.1 Cryptomeria japonica | reverse complement strand
TCTTCTTTTGTTGCTCGTCGCAAATTTCATTGGCCTCACTTGTAACAATATGTATAAATTCATTACAGCATCTCAAAATAATTTCCCTTGTTTCATTGCTTACCCTGACGTCAGGTATGACATCTTTAACGAATTTGTTTATGGCCGCACGAGGAATATTCAAGTCCTCATCTTTGGACTCCTTATCCATACTAGTAGCTCCTATCGACCGAAGCCTATGTAATTAAACTCTTACATGAAGGCCTTCGGAAGAGTGATATGGTTTCTAATCGAATGTTGTTAAATCTAATGCTATTGGTAGTCTGAACTTCAACAGAATAGAATCAATTGGTTTCACTCAATATTAATAGTCATTGCAAGATTTTCATATCTTTTTCCGTGTTCGAATGTTTTCAATTTTGGTTTTCATATTATTTTAACGTGAAACGGTGGTAAACTGTGCGAACTGCTCTGAAGTGTACGTACACTCCAATGCGTCAGCGCAAATCCAGCTCGAAAGCGCACGAACGCGATTGAGTTACATAAACAAAAATTAAACAAGAAAACAGAAGAGAGGAGCTGGGCCAACATGGCTTGAAATTCTGTCGCCCCCATTGGTCTGCCAGTTGACAGGCTATTTAGTGATCTTAGATTAACTTAAACTTCACAATGAAGCTTTGTTCTAGCTCAATAAATCCTGTAATTTCTAAAACACTGCTCAACTCAAGCAATTATTAGAATTATGACCACGATAGGCCTATTAACTAGGATACGACATCATCTAATTTCATATCAATTCAACAGATGCCTAAGTACTCAAACAGCATCAGGTATTGTTTTCAACAAAAACTTGCGCGTCAAACATTTGGACAGAAGCTCCATTGACAAGGAAGCCCACGTGTATGATTATCTTAGGGATCACGTTGCAAAAGATGTCTGCGATAGGATCGAGGATTTAAAACACGATGGTAGGCGGCTGATATTTAACCTGGGCTCTTGCTCGGGACTGATTGTTAAGAATTTAAATCCAGGAAAGATTGATACTTTGATACAAGCAGATATCTCGCTCGAAAGCATCCGCAGGAGTAGAAGGTCTAATTCGATGCTACCGCCCAAATTTCCTATTGACTATGTGCAATGCGATGAAGAATCTCTACCAACCAACCTGATACTGCTGATCTTGTTATCAGCTGCCTAGATTTACATTGGGTCAATGATTTAGTCAGCTGCTTCAAGCAAATACACGGTATGTTGAAAGACGATTCACCTTTTATCGCTGCCGTGCTGGGAGGCGACACACTGTATGAATTAAGATCGTCCTTACAACTGGCAGAACTAGAAAGATTATCAGGATTCTCATCACATGTTTCACCGAAAACAACTGGTCAAGATATAGCCCGATTGCTGCAAGCTTGCGGATATAAACTTATAACTGTAGATATAACCGATATGAAAATACGTTATCCCTCAATGTTTGAACTAATGTTCGATATTCAAGGCATGGGAGAGAGTAATGCCTCAATATTTGGTAGTAAACATATGCACAAAGAAGTGCTACAGGCTTCTGCGGCAATATATCAGAATCTGTATGGTAGTGGAAATATTGAGGAGGGCGTACCAGCTACATTTCAAGTTATACATTTTATAGGTTGGAAAAACCCAACCAAGGCTACTAGTTTAAGATCTCAATAAATATTGTTTAGAAATATTCTCATGCAAGAAGTGTCTAAGTGGAGTACATTGCGTTTAAGATTTCTGTCAATTCTTCATCCTGGTTGGTATTCTCCAAACTTGGTATGAAGGTCCTCGCCTCTTCGGCTGAATCAGGGCATAGATTAGCCAACTGAGCTAGTTCAAATTTGTGTAGATTTTTGTTCTGTAGCATTCGACGAACGGCATGTATCTTTTCTTTGTTTTCACCTAATCTGTTAAAAGTTTTACAATGTTCCAATGTTTTTACGAATACCTCATTAAGTTTTTGGCCTGAATCTGCTTTGTCTGATTGCTCTTTGCGGTTCTCTAAGATTTTTAACACTTCACTAATCATTAATGTTTCGGCATTGTTGAATTCTTTTGGAAACTTTAATAGAGCTGCGTCTTCCTCCTCGACAACTGCCGTCAATCTATTTGCAGCCATATTTGTCAAATGGTATTCGTAAAGCTCAAAATAGGTAATGAAAGATTTTCTTTCTAGATTTGATCCAATGGCTGCGTTTATAAACAGAGACACTGAAGATTGTTAGAAAGAAGAAAGTAAATAATCTCGAGCACAGCTAGCAAGTTGCCGACTCCAGCTGGCCGTTAATGATCGAGCGCACAGAACTTCAAATTAAACTCGAGTCAGGTAACTCATGCAGTGTTTATTTCAATCCTAATGATATTTCTATGTTGTGATATATAAGAAGAAGTATAATTGAGCTACATGAGTTCAGTAGTTGAGGCTTCAGTTCCTCAAGCAGCGTCGAGAATTATTGTCGACGATGACGTTGTAGAGGATGAATTTGGTGCCAAGGACTATACAAAACGGGTGGCTTTGCGCGAGGATCACGATGCTAGACCTATTTGGGTGGCCCCAGATGGGCACATATTCCTTGAGACATTCTCTCCAGTTTACAAGCACGCCCATGACTTCTTAATTACCATTGCAGAACCTGTATCTCGACCGGAGCATGTACATGAATACAAACTGACTGCCTATTCGCTCTATGCAGCAGTCTCAGTTGGATTAGAAACAAAGGATATCATTGAATATCTACGTCGATTAGGCAAAACAACTCTACCTGAACCGGTAGTAAATTTCATCACTACATGCACACTAAGCTACGGAAAAGTGAAACTTGTACTACGACAAAACAAATATTTCGTTGAATCTTCATTCCACGAGGTGATAGAAAAGCTTTTAGCCGATTCAGTTGTTGCACATTGTCGGAAAATAGGAGACAATGAAGATTTGATTACAACCATTGTACCTAAAGATCAGCGTAAAGGGATCAAGTTCAACCAGAACCTCCCACAAACTCAAGCACCTCAACAAGGTACAAACCAAGATGAGAAAGATAAAAATCTAGATACTACTTCAGGTGATAAGAAGCCTGTGCTGGATCCGAACACAGGAGCTGTGATCGAAGTTGGTACGACCGATGCTGATGCTGTTCCCGATGATATTTATAATTATTATCAGCGCTTCGAGCGCGAGGATGATGATCTAGAGGACCTCAAGGTGATATCGTTCGAGGTAAAGCAGGAGGAGATTGAGACAATCCAAAAGCGCTGCATCGAACTAGATTACCCACTGTTGGCTGAATACTCATTCAGAGAAGACAATGTGAATCCTAATGTAAACATTAATCTAAAACCTAGCGCAGTGCTGAGACCTTATCAAGAAAAGAGCCTGAGAAAAATGTTTGGCAATGGCCGAGCTAGATCTGGCATCATAGTTTTACCTTGCGGTGCTGGTAAGTCTCTTGTTGGCGTGACAGCTTGCTGTACTGTTCGCAAACGTTGTCTAGTATTATGTAACTCAGGTGTGTCAGTTGAGCAATGGAAAACACAATTCAAACTTTGGTCGACGGCTGATGATAGTATTATATGTCGATTCACCTCTGACGCTAAAGATCGACCAGATAACTGCGGTATTTGCATCACTACTTATTCGATGATTTCTCATACTCAAAAGAGAAGTTGGGAGGCCGACCAAGTGATGAAATGGGTAATGGATCAAGAGTGGGGACTGATACTTTTAGACGAAGTGCACACTATACCAGCTAAGATGTTTCGAAGAGTTCTAACTATCGTCAAGGCTCACTGCAAACTAGGGTTGACTGCAACCCTAGTTCGTGAAGACGACAAGATTGCAGATTTGAATTTTTTGATCGGACCTAAAATGTATGAAGCCAATTGGTTGGAGTTGCAGAATTTTGGTTATATCGCCAAAGTGCAATGTTCAGAGGTTTGGTGTCCCATGCAGGCTGAGTTCTATCGGGAATATCTCACTGCACGGCCTTCAAAACGTTTGCTTTTCTATGTTATGAACCCAAACAAATTTAGGGCTTGTCAGTACTTGATCAAATATCACGAGCGCAGAAGCGACAAAGTTATCGTGTTCGCCGACAATGTTTTTGCCTTGAAGCACTATGCAACAATATTGGGTAGACCTTATATTTATGGACCAACGTCGCAGTCAGAGAGGATGCAAATTTTACAAAATTTCAAATTCAATCCAAAGATCAATACGATATTTGTGTCCAAGGTAGCTGATACCTCCTTCGACTTGCCAGAGGCAAACGTTCTCATACAGATCTCGAGTCACGGCGGCTCTCGTCGCCAGGAAGCACAGCGTCTAGGTAGAATTCTTCGTCCAAAGAAGGGTGCCCTCGCTGAGGAATACAATGCTTACTTTTACTCATTGGTCTCACAAGATACAATTGAAATGCATTTTGCTAGAAAGAGGCAGAGATTTTTAGCAAATCAAGGCTACAGCTATAAGGTTGTGACAACTTTTGAAGGTATCGATAAGGAGGAATTGATGTATAATACTAAGGAGGAACAACATCAGTTACTGCAACAGGTGATGACAGCTAACGATACTGATGCCGAAGAAGAGAAGGTAGCCAACGAGCCCGGCTTTGGATTAAGCTCTGGGGCCGGCCGAACAGGGGCGTCGGGAACCTACAATAGAAGGAACGTTACTATGAGCTCTATAACAGGCGCAGATGATAATACATACATAGAATACAAGACAGCGAAACAAAAGAACGAAGGGCGCCACTATTTATTCAAACGCTTCCGTCAAACAAAACGTTGATAATGGTCGGGTAACTCTTTTCTTCCGACCATTGCAAAATAAAATACCTCAGATTTTTGTTATTCATGTAAAGTAGGATCTCTGTTAGTAATTCTTCAGGTAAAGCGTTTAACGCGAGCCTTTTTAGAACGATACCTGATCCTATTATCCTAGCGAGCAACCTCTTAGCATCGGAGAGCAATATTATTCTTGGTCGATCTCTGATTATCTTATTTTTTTATCAAAGGCCCGTATAATGGATACTTTTCGAGCACAGAGGACTTGACAGAGTCGACTACAGATACATTTGTTACGTAGTGTGGATCTCTAGTGAGTAGGATATGATGCAAGGCTATTGTATCAACCAGCTTGTGGCTTTTCAGTAGATCTACTTCTTCTCTACACTTGAGTATGAAATTAATATTTATCGTATTAATGTTATCCGATTCATCATCAGCCTTTTCATCAAGCTCATCATCATCTTCAGCGTTGTTTGCATCGGGAATATAGCCAATAGCCTGGGGATTCTTTTGAATGACATGAAAGCCTGCAATCTTTATTTTGAGGATGTGACATTTTATCTGTTCCCTTAATCTAATATCTTCTGTGCACTCAACAAGTGTAAACCCGTCTTTGGTGATTAGCGCACGTATTAATCAATCAATCAATTAACCCATATTTTAAAAATTCCGCCAGTTGCGCAAGAATACAGGGGACACAACAAATGAATTAGACTGTAACACTATCCGATCAGTTTTTCGCGCTCATGTTTCAATGCGTCATGGATTACACCCGATCTAGCATATCCGTTCAACTAGTCCTTTTCCGTTCCAAGCCGTTAACAATCTTTTTTACGAACGCGTTCTTTCAACTTGCTTAAGTTTCAAGCGAGCACAGAATTTTTGCGCGAATCTCCCGCTTTGCTTGTGCATATCACTTGGTTGAGTCAAAGAGACGGAAAAACTTTCAATTCTCGCAAATATGTCGCATATGTGTTTTTTCTTCGACTATGACTACTATTACGATGAGGGTCCAAAATCAATCGATAGCTTTGGAGATGCGATCCATGTCGAACTATTGCTCCTTAGAGAGGTATTGCAAGCTGGCGAACATTTTCTCGATGATGGAAGAATTTGTCAATATCTAAACATCTTCGACAATATTATCGAATATATTGACAAACTTATTGATCACTTGAATGATACCGCCATGAGTTTCTCCAAATCGCTACATATGGCTGCAAAAAGAGGCGACTTAAACATTATCATGTGCTTGGTGAACAATGGAGCCAATCTTGCTGATATTGAACACAAGGTAGTTTGCAGATGTTATGCCATTGGCTCTGAAGAGAAAACAATCAAGCTTTTCTTGAAAGCGAAGCAGTTGTTGTCGAGCTACATCTCCAGTCATGAATTAGAGCAGAATGTTAAAGAAAGAATCCAGAAACGACACACTGATCTCGATGCCAAACTCGAGCTGCTCGAAGAGGCGGCCAGAGGAAGTTGGAATCGAGGTCGTCGAAAATTAGGAAAAGTCGATATCAATGCTAGAATTCGGTTCTATGAAGGTGTCGCGTCGACAACGGCTCTCGAACATGCTTCTTCAGTTGAAGTCGCTGAACTTTTGTTAAATTCAGGTGCTGATGTTAATTCCAGGAATGATCATGGAAGAACGCCCCTCATGTCAGAAAAAGCTAGAAGGCGGGCTGACATCGCGGCAGTTTTACTCAAGAATGGAGCTGAAGTGAACGCTATCGATAATTATGGTAGGACGGCTCTTCATTATGCCCTGTCTAAACGAGTGCTCAAGCTTCTTCTAGAAAATGGAGCCGATACTGAAATCAAAGATGAAGAAGGTGAAACAGCTCTCTTCAAGGCAGTGAAAGGCAAAAGATTCGAATATACGGCGCCGATTCTGATTCGATATGGAGCTCATGTTGACACTTCTTGCAAGTCGGGACTACCAGCTATTTTCTATGCCAAAACAAAAAAGACTCTCAAACTTCTTTTGAAGAATGGAGCAGATGTGGATGCTAAATGTCAAGGTTTAACAAGTCTTATAATTCAAGGTAAAAACAGACTCACTGGACTATTATTAATCCTACTCAAGTACGATACAAATGTTAATTTCCGCAATTTTTTAGGAGTAACAGTTTTTCAGATATCTGTAAAGTTGAATTACTTGGACATAGTTCCGTTATTGTTGAGATGTAAGTGCGATGTAAATGCCTCAGACGAGTATAAACAGCGAGCTCTTCATGTTTCTCGGTCAGGTGAAATGGTGAACCTTCTCATAAAGAATGGGGCTGACATTGATGCCATAGACGAAGATCTCGGAACGGCCCTCCATACCGCTGCATTCTTGAAACGTTCAGATGTGGCATCAGCTTTGCTCGAAAATGGAGCTGATGTTAGTTTACAGGATAAAGATGGTTGTACAGCGCTTCATCATGCGATCGAAAATAACATGTCTGAACTGGTTAAGATGCTGATTGAAAAGAGATCCGATCTCACTATCGCAAATAAGAAAAAACTCACACCTTTAGACTACGCGAAACGCCATGCTAATCCGTGGCTATTGGAATACATCATACATCACACCATCAAGATGAAGATCGCCGGACTCAACATGGGCAAACAAAATCTTGTGGCTGTCGAATCAATTTCTGGCGACGAGAGTGAAATTGATTGTCTTTGCAAGAAAGAATTGGACAGGATAAGAGGTCACAGGCTGGATAATTCAATGTCACTGTATCGAATTTTTCTGGCTAAAGATCCTCAATATGCGTCTGATAGAGGTTTGGACGATCTAGAGTCACTTGACTCCTTTATATGGACGAACAATTATCCGTTGTATGGAAGGTTGATGAAGAACAAGTTTATGGAAGATAGGAGAAGAGCAAAGTTGCTTTTACGAGGTAAAAATTCATTGGACGTGATTACAAATACGAATGATAATCGTAGCAAATTCGTGTTACAAATTATACCTGATGAAGTGGTCATGAGAATACTCTCTCAACTCAAAGACACGGAACTAAAACGCTTGATTAAATTTGGTAAAGATATCAGGCGCCATTTGTAGTAGCTAAAGTTCACTCGACTGTCTATCATTGTTTTCAAGAGACGAAGCCTGACTTCTTGGTGGTCGAGTTGAATCAATGTTTCAGCGTGATTAGAATTTATCGGATACAGCCCTCTTGTATAAATAAAAATTGGATTTATCACTTGGTGAGTCTGTCGAAAATTCCCACTTTTACCTTGAGCGAGTGGTTGAATGGAGCAACGAGAGACAGAGAACCAGCCGTTTTGAATGGTTACTACTGCGGTATACCGCAAATCAGTTTCTGTTTCCATGACGATCTTAGGAACTACACTCTATGGAATCGACAAAGAAAACATGCAAACTCTTGCCTACTGATTCTTCAGTATCTCATTGAAAGTACAAAAGTCAAAATGAATCGCGAAGCTGAATCCGCATACGATCGGAGAGAATATTCTTCTTCGCGCCTAAAATATGAGGAATCTCTCAAAAATTTCGATGACACTCAAGCAAAAAACAACTTCTTGTTCAACATTGCTAGTTGTTGGGCAGCTGAAGGATCGCTTGAGAAAGCATTGAATATCATTAGCACGCTAGAGGATTCGTCCAATGGCGACTTGCACTACAACAAGGCTCTATGCTACTTCAAGTTATCCAACTTTCTCGAAGCTCTAGATGAAGTTGAAATATGTATCGAAAAAAGCACTAAAATGTATATGGAACTTGTTCTCGCTGAAGATTACAATGAGGCAGAGAACCATAAGAGATTGCAACAAACCTGCTTGATTGAAGCCATCAATTTGAAGACAGCTATTCTAGTAGAGCTTGATGGAAATTGGTCACTCGCGGAGAAGTGTCTTAATAAGCTGCCAGTGAGCACCCAAGAGCTTCTTGACAGTGTAAGCCTACACAATCAAGCTATCTGCAACTATGAGATTGATATTGATTCAAGCATTAACAAATTGTCTTATCTCTGCAGATTAGCAATCGATAATAGCCAATCCGAAATCGAGCAAGTTGATGATGTGATAGTATTTGTGCCTAATGAGTGCTTCGTTAATCTGTTGATACTATACTCTCTTAGTGGTCGAAATGAAGCCGGGCTTGAATTTTTGCGCACATTTAGAGGCCATATCGAGAAGAGAGTTCCAAAAGAAGTGTTACAATTTCTTTCCATTCAACTAGAGCACCAAACCACAGCCTCTGATGAAATTGTTTACAGCAAATTAGATCGACTCTTAAATAAGACAATCGATATGGTTCAACAAGATAATGTAAGAGAGTTGATTTTGAGCATTGTTACTTATCAAGGATCGATGCTCTGGAATGGCGGACATTATCGGCTTTTGGAAAAGTTACTATTAAAAGTGAAGCTGGTCCTTGGAGATGATGAAATATGGAAAAGAAACTTGGCGCATGTTATATTCATGCAGGACACTCGATATGACGAATGCATTCAGCTTTACGAGAATCTGTTGGAAACAACTGATTCAGATAGTTTGCTTAAAGTAAATGCGGATATACTGAGTAACTTGTGTGTTGCTTACGTGTTGACTGGAAGAAATGGAGATGCCGAAGCGTTAATCAAGAATGTTGAAGCTGAAGAGCTGGAAGTGGCAGTTCAACAACAAGGCGAACTAACTGACATTCACCTTGATGACGAACAGATCCATGTCGAATCAACTTGTCAACTCGAAACCTCTCATATGTGTAGGATTAATTTATGTATCGGTACATTATATTGTGTCAAGAACAATCACAAGTTTGGCTTGATGAGGATGTTCAAGAGTTTAGAGCCTCTAAAGAGGCACCTAAACAGCGAAAACTGGCTTCATGTAAAAAGGTGCATCTTGGCGCTCTTAGATGGCCACTGTAAACAGATGACATGGGCCAATGATGACATCCTCAACCTAGTCGGCTCGTTTCTCATGCAGTGCGAAAAGCATGGCATTCAAGTGGACGCCAGACAATCTGATTGGCTGACGAGTGACTCTAACAAACAAACCATCGATACGAACACCCTTGGTCAGTTTCATGGACGAAACTCGGTAACTTATGAGGCGAGATACTTACGGTCGATAGTATTGACTTTGGTACATGATTGAGCGAGTACAAACTGTTTGGCCTACAATTCGGATTCGCTTGTAAATCTTTGAATATATTAGACTGTTTTTGGTTGACACTCAATGTCCCTGTCAGTCGTCGAATGGTTAAAGCGCTTGCAAAACTCCGGAACTCGGAAGTTGTGCTCCTACAAGGAAATCATCGTTTGTTGGTGAAACTATTAAACGGCTCGTCTAATTAGTAGGTTCAAAAAGTGAGACAGTTTTCAGACAACAATTTGCAAATTTTCTCTCTGTAGACGGTTATTTTCAAAATTTCTCAATGACAATTTTATGCACCTACAGCCAAGCTTGAAAACAAATGTCTTTTATTGTGCAATCTAGTTCTACCACTCTGGTTTGTGAATGTGTGTGTGTGTGTTTGTTCTCTTTAGGTACTTGAAACAAATCGTTTGGGTAACCCGCGACTAGCTGCAGGATCCTTGATTCGTAGGCCGTCATGGAGTCTGGGTGCAAAAGGTTGTTTTCAAAACTCCGTCAACTAAAACCGACCATTCACTACATGACAAGTGTTGCCACTTCTCGTTAACTACCACACAAATCTGTCATCAGGTAGGCAGGCTTCTCTAAAGCCGAGGCTTCAAGATTGCCAACCAAGACCTCCACGTTTAAACAGGATTTTTTTCTCATATAAATAGAGACCACCTCTCTCACTTGGACTAAGCATTCTCAATCAAGCAAACCAACAAGAACAAGTCAATAAATATAAAATCTCTACTAGATTTCAAATTCAACGACAAACAAGACAAAATGCAAGCAACAAGAAAACAACAATCTAGACAGCATCTCCTGTCAATAGTCCTCCTTTTGACCATCATTTCATGTGTTTTTATTGGAGATGCTATGGCTGGAAAAAACAAAGGAGGGGATGATATCATGTAAGTTGTCTCATTCAAATCAATTCATTCTTGCAAACAATCGTGATAATCATGAAGTGTGTAGAATCTGATTATCGATATCGTTCTAATATAAAGATTATATAATGGAAACATTGTACTGAGAGGAGGAGGAGGTAAAGGCAAAGGTAAAGGTGGAAACATTGTTGTAGCTAACTCACCTCAGATGGATTACATGTATGATTGGGGAGGCTTCGGAAGACGCAAGTAGACTCTGTTGCATGAAGAAAGATGCTAACATACACGAGAATTCAAAGAAAATCATATGGAAATTTGATGTATGTTGAGGACAGTTTAAGATTTTGTATTGTAAAAAATTGACATATATATATACATATATATACGCCTCTATCCATATAAAGGTTAATCATAGTGTCTAATCTGATCACAACTTACTAACTCATTTAGAGTCTCGTTATTTGTAGTTTAGGTTTTGTTGTCGGAGTTTCGTCCAAAGCATCGGCTTCTTTTGTATCACCATCTTCCACCGCTGCCGATATCTTCTTATCGCTCTTCCAAAACATCAGCCTGTCCTTCATAGTCTTTTTGTTCGAGCCATCGTCGTCGTACAAGTTGCCTAAACGAGAGCTGAGGAATATCATGATCAAGTCGAATATCGATCCAATAGCGATCAACGCTATTGAAACACCATGATATATGTAACGCAATTTCTCTGTATCGTAGAGCCAACAATTACCGCGCTTACTGCATTCATAACTCCAAACCAAACAGGTGTAGTCAAATATCTTGCCATAAATTATGGGATACGGGATGGATACAAATAGCGAATGCCAGAAACTACCAACTGCAACAGCCAGCGACTTTTGGTCTGGATTGATAGACCGAAAGAAGGTAACCATGTTACCTGGCCTACTCGATCCGCTTATCATACCACCTAACGCCACGATTGTAGCGTACTTCATCAATTTGTCGGTATCTGATGGACACTTTTCGAGTGTTTTGACGGAACTATCGACACAACCGCAATCGGTGAACGTTTTACCATCATCGATTGTCTTAAAGGATTGCTTGCAGCCAGCATGACAAGGCGAAAAGTAAGCCTTCATGTCCATTTGATCGCAAACTGGTTGATAGCGAGCTTGTTCGCAATAACAATTTGCATTGCATTGGTTGTTCAGGTCAAGTTGGTTGTTTTGCTTGATGAGAGTACGCGGATAAGTGTACTGAGGTCCATAGACGCTTGCTCCATAGAGAAGAGTAAAGACAGAGGTTAGCTCAACAAAGAATATAAAGGTTGTGTAAAGCACGTGGCCCAGGTCGGCAAACCGATATAAGTACACCACCAAACAAAACTCCAAAAATTTTTGCCAAGAAACCTGTCGTACCACTCACTAAGCTGGCTTTTGATGCTGATTGTCTAAATTGGGCCTCTAAATATTTAGTTTGGAATACAAAGTAACCAATGATTCCAATTCCACGAAATAGATTGCCCATCATCTGACAGATTATAATAGGATTAGTAATAATTGCAATGATCTCAGCGGGCATTTCGCTGAGGCTCAAATCGGGTTTCTTTTGCTCTTTGGCGACGCTATTGTTAGTTGTTTGTATTTCCAGGTCTCCCTCAAAAGCGGCTATATCTCCACCCTTTCCTCGTTCAACCAGTTGCACTCCCTCACTATGATTCGCTTGGTCCCCATTTATTGGCAACTCTTGCTCCTTTTTATTGAGATTCTTCTTGAACTCTCGTGGAAAGAAGGCCAAAGGTATAGCAAGCAGTAACATCAGTGTACCTGAAACCAAAAATCCAATCCACCAAGCTCCTATCCAACGCGGATCAGTGTCGACTAATCCAGCCGGCCGTCCGAATGGATTCTCATAGTATTTCAAAGCCACCGACGACAAGTAAAAACCAATCGGAGCTCCCAAGATTCGGCCCGCAAAAATGAATGCAAAAAAACTCGGCATTTTCGCTTTGCTGACATTATCATCCAAGTAAGGAGTTCCATAAGTAAAGTAAATACTTGTCCCAAAACCTCGGAAGAAGTTGCTGATTGCAAAACAACTAACTGCAACTGCAGTCATAAGCTTAGTGGCACCCATTTGGCTGCAATCCTCCTTTTGAAAGCTCGACAAGCACATTTGATCACCGTTCTTGGATTTCGATAATAACGTCATATTACCTGCAAGCTCCAAATCTGACTCTTGAGCTGGACCGTAAATGAAATACGGCAACGAGGTTATCATGACACTAAGTCCAGTAACTACGCACCCTATGGCCATCCATCTTGGTTTATGTGCGGTCTTTCCATAGTAGCCGATAAATAGATTCGTTAGCACGGTGGCAATATTATCAGTTATCATAATCAAACCACCTGTTGAGCTAGAAAAGTGGTACCTCTTTTCCAGTGTGCTCAAACTAGAATTGAAGCAAGCATGGTAGGATAGCGAAAGCACTCCAAATAAAGCGTATATAATGCTATAGGAATAAATGCTAAAAAACATCTTCTTGAGTTTGGCTCCGATGCCAATCTCATCAGGATTACTTCTTAATTTCATCACGTCCCTCATGATTTGATCAACGACCCTAATCTGCTAACTGGATCAATATTTGGCTAAAATCTTCAATAAACCTATACAATATCACTTACACTCCAATCACTGATGGGGCTTGAATTTCTATACTAAGATCATTATTAGAACATTTTGAGTCAATAAAATTGAATGTTTGTATTTATTTCAATCAACTATCAAACTACCTTGGACAGACACTACCAAATTGATGCCACAATTGCCAGTGACCAGTAAGAACAGTCCGGGTATGTTGCAATTGGTAGCATCGAATGATGGCACTATTGGCAAGTAAAACCTTCATTCAATAATGAACCGTGATTGTTTGAGTCATCATCTACCATCTTGAGCGCATCTTATCTTGATTGAAGACAAAATCCCAAAAAATGCTTAGCTTGTTAGCGATCACTTAATCATAGGCACAGCAATCGTCACCGCTACCATTCATTGTGTCATGCTCACATCTCGATCAATCAAATGATTTTTCCTAGATCAAGCACTCAGTCCGATGTTAGAAGGCCACATTACAATCTGAGTGTAACAATAATCGGATAGTTGCATATTGTTGTTATTCCTTTTGTTTTTCTAGGTGTTGATAGAGGGGGAAAGTATGTCATCAGCAATTGATTGCGTGAAACTTCCTAGTTTTGCGTCAATGGATTAAAGTTGTTGCTGTAGCGGTGTACAATTTATTATTGTTATACAATCACACTCCAGTCTCTCACAAAGTCTGCTCGCTTTTGGCGCAGTTACAACAACTACAAGTCTATCAACGAGTTGTTGACTTATCTATTGACCATATTTAAAGAAAATTTGACTGTTCTAACGAGTGGTTCGCAAGTTGGCTGCTCATTATCAATAGTTTCAGGCACTATGTCTTGTCTACTCATGACTGAGTGGCCAACAATATCATCGCACGTCATATAACCGACGCACATTGAATTAGTATTATGCGCGTAAGATAAGTATAAATCTTGGTTGTCTACTCGATCCGGTGAGCTTTTGGAATTTAGTGTGCTAACTGCCAGCATTCCAGCAAGACGTTCTCTTGGATCAACATGAGCCAGGGCTGCAGAACTCATTAAATCTTCAAAACATTCTTCTATTCCATTGTTAATCATATCACTCAGATCAGGCTTCTTTTCCACATGACCTAAATCGTATAGGAGTCTTAGAGTTTGCATTTTATCATTGAACTTTTAGCAAACATGCTCAATGTGAGATACTCTCCCACTCCTGTTGTAGTGATTGCCACGGAATCTTCCGACCAACAACCAGCACCTGGCACAGCAGCTTGACCAACTCTACCCTTATACTTGAGTAAAATTCCACCAGACGATATTGCACTTGCAAAGTTGTTATTACTATCTACAGCTATGGCACCAACGGTGTCAAGCCGATGGTGATTTGAATAGTTTGTAAGCGACTCGGTATCTTCATCTCTAATGGAGTCATGAGCTTTCATTGTGCGAGTAGGATAGTCTTGAGAATTTGAATCGGCTTTAACGGCAGATGTCCAATCTAATTCTTCAAGGAATTTTTCCTTCATGGCTGGTATCAGACAAGAAGTTGTTGGTTTGCTAGAAATTGTTTCACTGGCAGGTTAGTAACACAATAAAATCCATGATCTAAATTTGTAGATGAACTAAAATTTGCGACTCGACTTCCTGGATATTCTTGAGATCTATCGAGCGAAGACCTATCATGCGAATGATCTATTAATCCTTTTTTGCGCGCATATTTATTAATTCCTTTTGTTTGAGTTCCAGATTTATCCAGAGAATTTCTTTCTTGATAATATGGTGTTGTCAATTTCATGGCAGAATCATATTTAGACTTAAGTTTTTGGTAGGTAGAGAAAGATTTTGAGCTAACCATTTTACTATCCATCACAGATAAGTGCGAGCAACGCTCGCGCATCCATTGTTTGGCTCCAGAGCTAACGAGTAGATTTGGTTGGATGAGACTCAATGGCCTTGGGACAAGCCGGTGGTCGTAAAGTGATTTGGCCAACAATATCGGGTTCTTACAACCAGAAACAGCGCCTACACCCGCCCACATTTGTGTCTCATCGGACATCAAACTTGCATCGCACTCAACTTGACCCTTGATATTAAGATTGGAACCAAATCCACAATTTAAAGATTGGTGATCCTCCATGAGCTTGACCAAATGAACAACAGCTGACTCTGCAGTAATCTTGTCACTATTAATATTAAGTTGTGATTGATCATCGGTATGAACTTGCTTGTAAGAGTTTAATGAATTTTTCCGTCTTTTTTTCGAGCTCGATAATAGTGGTTGAGCAGATGTTTGGAGCATGACCTGTTCACAGATTTTCTTGGCCAGATTTAATGATTCTTCATCATGGTGCGAATTGCCAGCCCCCAGATGAACGGCTACCAACTTAAGAGGCCTCGTGGAATTGGTGGACTTAAAGTCTGATGAAATGGAATGGTTTCGTTTCTTTTTGAAACCAGATGAATAGTTACTGATTTCATCAAAACTACTAGTTCCGCAACGAGGAGACTGTTCAATCACACAAGGTAACTCACATGATCTATGAGTTTTAATTGTATCTTTCTCTTGATGACAGTAGTCATGATCCGGCATATGATTTGTTGAGAATCCTATGGAGTCCCAGGGCTGAATCTGCGATGCCGTGTTACGTTGCAAGATAGTTGGTCGACTTCTGAGGCCGGGCAAGGCGCAATTCACAGCTGCTAGAAGATTGTTGATGGGTTCCATAGCGGGGGTCACAATAATTATTACTTTGGTTGGTGATCATTTTGTTAGCATTTGTTTCAACACTTGAATAGTATTGATAGGAGGTATCATCTGGTTTGTCTCTATCATGAATCATTAGGTTACAAGACAATGTAACCTCGCTACCCGGCGGACTTTCCAAACATTGGCTGCTAGAATAGGTTGGGCTATCTTGAGATTCAACAATATAATCTTGCTCTGGTGGCGGTGTGATGAGTTTAGATGAGACAGTTTTATCATTAAGTTGTTCGCAGTTATTATTATTTAATATAGTTTCATGCTTCTCTTTCGTGTCGGGATTGATCTGTTGCGATTGTTGTTTGTTGGCTATTAGCAGCATTTGTTCCCTATAGCTTTGATGCGAATAATTAAGTAGCAAACAGGCTTCTGCCAATCTAGTATCATCGGCCATTTCAGTAATATTGGTAGTAACGTTAATCTTGCTAAATAAATAAATAAAATAAATTTCAATTCGCTAATAATATGGTGCAACAATGATAAAAATTGAAACATTGAACAGGTATTCTCGGACAAGAAGAGGAAGACCAGCTTGCTCCATCGACGGTGAATCTTGTCGCGCAAGTCGTCTCTCTGGAGTTGTATTCGTCGTCGCCGCTGCTGCTGCTGCTGCCGCCCGGCGAACCTTGCTGATCGCCAGCCTCTAGCCAAAACGAAACCGGCGAACCTGCTGCCACTGCAGCGGCATCTTGTCTGCGCTGCTGTAGCCTGCGCAGAGCCAGGCTTGCTGGTGAATTTCAAAAATTAGCGCAAAAATTACTGCGACAATCAAACACACGCGCACTCGGTCTGCCGAAGGCAATAAGCAGGCCATCGAAACGCACATACACACACGCACACGCATACACACATAACACACACCACCATACACACACACACACACCACACACACACACACACACACACACACACACACACATACACACACTCACACTTCAGGCAGAAAACAAGCGAGGATCCTATCGGGAGAAGTGTTCCAATCAAAGATGAGGTTTGCTCTTCCAATCATTTTCATCACTAGTAGAAGAAGCCAATCTAATATTAAGATCATTGATTATAGTTTCAAATCAATTCTCACTATTAGAACTCTTATAAAACCAACAACATTCATTAGTAACATCATTACTGAAAACCAAAACAATATCATCATCAATAGCAAAAGCAACAAAATGCCGCTTGC
Organism: Cryptomeria japonica; assembly: GCF_030272615.1. Taxonomy (NCBI): domain Eukaryota; kingdom Viridiplantae; phylum Streptophyta; class Pinopsida; order Cupressales; family Cupressaceae; genus Cryptomeria; species Cryptomeria japonica. The sequence goes on along the minus strand of NW_026729794.1, from coordinate 19,881 downwards.
ATCAAAGGCACGCGTTTATTATGACATCAATATGTCTAAACCTCGCGAATACTGGGATTATGAAAATTCAATCATTGAATGGGGTAGCCATGACGATTATCAGCTCGTTAGGAAATTAGGCAGAGGTAAATATAGTGAAGTTTTTGAGGGTATTAATATTGCTACAAATGAAAAATGTGTCGTCAAGATATTAAAACCAGTTAAAAAGAAGAAAATTAAAAGAGAAATTAAAATTCTAGAAAATTTAAGAGGTGGAACTAATATTATTGCATTACAAGCCGTTGTTAAAGATCCAATCTCAAGGACGCCAGCATTGGTATTTGAATATGTTAATAATGTTGACTTCAAAATATTATATCAAACATTGACAGACTATGATATTAGATATTACCTCTATGAACTACTAAAAGCCATCGACTATTCACATTCAATGGGTATTATGCATAGGGACGTTAAACCTCACAATGTTATGATTGACCATGAAAAAAGAAAATTACGTCTCATAGATTGGGGTTTAGCTGAATTTTATCACCCTGGCCAAGAATATAATGTCCGCGTTGCATCACGTTATTTTAAAGGACCAGAATTATTAGTTGATTATCAAATGTATGATTATAGTTTAGACATGTGGTCATTAGGTTGTGTTTTTGCATCAATGATCTTCAGAAAGGAACCATTTTTTCATGGTCATGACAATTATGATCAATTAGTGCGCATTGCAAAAGTATTGGGCACCAAAGAATTATATGAATATTTAGAACGTTATCAAATTGAATTAGATCCACGCTTCAATGATATACTAGGCTCACATACAAGAAAAAGATGGGAACGTTTTGTACATCAAGAGAACCAACATTTAGTTACGCCAGATGCGCTGGATTTTTTGGATAAGTTGTTACGTTATGATCATCGGGAGAGAATGACAGCTCGTGAAGCAATGCAGCACCCGTATTTTCATCAAGTCGTAGCCAACCAACAGCAACAGCAGCAACAACAACAGCAACAGCAACAGTCATAAGAATTATTATTAATATTATTATTATTATTAAGGTTCCTTCTTGTGCATAAGCGTCAATTTAATAAAACAGTTTCTTTGTGAGCTACGACTGTCAAAGTGTTACTCTGATTAATGAGTGTGAAATCATTGGATTGGCTATCTTTTAAATTGAAGAAGGATCTCTTTTCTAAATTTGGAGTCGAGGTTAAAAACTGACACTACTGGTCGCGGACAGGTGGCGACACTGAAACCCGTTTCAAACTTGTGAACTCTGGTAAAACAATTAGCCGAGAGATGTAAAGTAATCATCCCTTGGTGGCTTGGAAACCATCTTGTTGGCGTGTTTAAGTTCGATGTGGTTGCATCAGAGCTAAACAACTAAAATTTGTTTCCTGTTTTGTAGCAATTAACAGATTGAATGCATTTGTTTCCATAATCTGTAGCGGCCAATCAGCATCCAATCAAGTTCGCGATGATGAGGGGAAAGAATTTAACACCACCGGCTACATCCGCTTGCGGCAGGCCGCAGATTCTGACCGAATAGCTGTGCTGCGGCCCAATCAAAAGTCTACTAGAAACTAATCACCAATAATCGATGGATAGTTCCATCCTACGAGCTAAACGTAACAGGATTTCCCTCCCTAAGTGATGAACTCAGATGCAAATTGCCTGACTAACTTGGAAAGAGAATCCTCTAGCAGGCCACTTAATGGTCCAACAAAAGGAGCTGTTCTTTGGAATTTTTCACGGTCCATCTCCAGAATGGCTCGAGTATTACACAGTGCTCATCGTTACCTTACAGCTTGTTTTGTGTTCCATTCGTCGGCGACTTGTTGCTTGTTTCTCAGCCATTCAGTCACTCTCGATCGAATAAACAACAGGTAAAGCGGATGCAATCTACCGTGTGTTTGAACAACAATAGCTTCCAAGAATCAAAGCACCAACATTGTGCAGGAACAAGCCCACATTACGGTCGATCAGCTGAGCAGGTGCAGTGGCGGCCGCTCCTCGTCCTCCTCATGCTATTAACCTGTACGGCCAGCTCGATTAGCTGCTACGATTCGCAGAGCTGTTTCGAGTGGACGAGACGACACGTCGACGGCATGATCATTGTCGTAGGTGCCCATATGGAACTCGTAAGCTTTATACTAATCGATCATGAGTAGTACACCATCGCTACAACTTGGAGGCAAACAGCAACAGTGAACTGCAACGACTATGCTGCCAGTCGGGTGTCTGAAAGCTCGTTATCGGTTTGCCCAACTTACTTCCTACAATTCGATTATTGTATGTATGTATGTATGTATGGTGTTTGCGTTTGATCTTGTGTAGGCTGTCCGCCAGAGAAACTTGAGCCCAATGCTGTTGACAGCTGTCGTGTGGCTGCTCATACATTCCATTGACAATCAGCTGCCATCTGCTCGCAATGGTGCCTCTATTGATGTTGCATCTCAGCTCGACAATCTTGTGCGAGCATAAATATTTTTCAAACAGCTCGCCCACTAATTGTGGTGGCATCATCACCACTAGCCAGATGATATAGGATATCTTTTCCACTCTCAGAGTGAGTAGTGTGTGATCTTATATCGTGTGATTGAAAAACTAATATTGCATACCTATTAGAATGTTGCTGGTTTCAACGTTGCGGACGAGAAGAGGAAGAGGAAGAAGAGGAGAATGGTGTGAAACTCGTGACTGACTCCTTCTGGCATTGTGTGCATGTTATTCGAGCCAGCTCTCAATGCTCAAGCCGAAAACAATTATGTTGAATTGGAGGCATAAGAAAAACAAGGCGGCAATAGATTGCTAATTATCGAACACGAACGAGAAGTATGATGCTGGCAAATTTGTGGAGGTGCTGTCGAAGATGATCGCGATAATTCGTGCAAGCGCTGCCCACGCTGCCAGACGAGTGAGACAGCAGCAGCAGTAGGCCCAAGTTTAAGCTAGTGTGTGAGACTTGGCTGCACACAGTCTGGTTTGTATTCTTCCGCCGGTGAGATTTTGCGCTAGCCGCGAAGACCTGCTTGTTCTCTCTTCGACAACAAGTTCCTTGGTGTTTTGTTGTCAGCCAAACTGGTTGCTGTAGTCAACCACTCATTGCTCAAGAATGAGAATATGTTGCCTAATTTTGGCCCATTCATTCTTGTGGTCGTCATCAAGATAAGAAGATGATACACTTTGCCGCAGAGAGTGTGTTTATGAGCGCCCAAGCAGTTGTAGCAGCCGACCGAGTTGACCGCTGAAAGCAAACTTTGGCGAGCGCACCTGTCGCCGCTGACCAACTTGAACATTCGCAGTCCACATAGCGAGTTTTGCAGCGTCGAAGAATGAAGGATGGCTAAACAGAGAGAGAGAGAGAGGAAGCTTGAACTCGTGCAATGATTTTACAAGCCAAACAAGTTCAACTTACAAGCTGCCAAACGCAGCAGTCTCATGCAAACCCCTAATTAAGTTTCTTGCATTTTGTTTAGCGAGTCATTATCACACTGAGCTTGAAAAATCGTGTTGCATAATGAACCTCTTCGAACAAATGAGTTTGAAGCGGCAGGTGCAGCTCTGAACGCTCTAAACTGGCGCAACAAGTGCAGCACCATCAACTTCAGCGCAGGAGAGACATCATCGCCTCGAGCAGCGAGAGCATGCTGCCACGCATTGTGCTAGTAAGCCAAACACAACAGCCTCGAATAACCCAAAGGCTCTCATTTGCGCCTCTCAATTGTTGGCCGACGACAATCTGTTCCACATTGTGTGAAACTCGATGCAAAACTTCATTGTAACGCTTGATGGCTCGTCTTGATTGCCACTGGTCGTTGAAGGGGCGACTTTAGTCCAGCTGGCGAAGGTTTGCAGCGACGGTGACAGCAACTACAAAATGACAGACCGCTTGGCAGGTCGACACGTGTGAAGCGCCGGCGTGCTTCATATTGTCTCAGAATGGTTGCGGCCATTGAATGTGGTTCCAAAAAAGCCGGCCGACCGGCTTTGGGCGAGTGGAACCGCCCAAATTGCAGTCCCTCTTCCACCGTTGGTACTTCACTCAAGAATGAGCCCCATCGTCCACTGTCACTAGACTTTATTCAGTAATGGTGCCACTCTGGCAACTGGAAACTAGAGGCTTACTAAACGAGGGAATTCTCTCGTATTCTATTTTTGTCGACAGCAACGACGAGATCGAGAGCTGAGGCTGGCGCCGAAAATAAAATAAAATTGCTTTCTCGACAGCTTCTTCTCGACTGTCCACTTTAAGTTGCTGCCGCCGCTGCTGCTGCTCGACATCGCATCTCAGAAGCTCGTGAAACAAGAGGTTCTCCCATTTCATTCATCTTGATTGAAGAAAAGACACCGACAGGCCGACCAGCCACGAATCTCAGCTAGCACGTAGATATTATTTGCTACAAATAATATCTTTCGAGAAAGAGACCCATTGAATAGATTACTTCACCACCATACGCCGAGTGCACTCATTTATGTACATATATACAAGTCTTTTTATTGGTCTCTCTCTTTCGCGAGCGCGTTTTAGAGGCTCAAACCTATCAAACCAGCTTTTAAGAGGTCCTCCAATTTGGGACATCAGAGATGGACGTCAATGAATTAACGGGCCGCAGCTAAGCCACATGCGCTCGACCTACAACTTAAGAAACCACCGACGCCCCTTTAAGAAGCGGCTTCCTGTTTGTCTGTGAACCAGGATTTCCATCTGAAAGGCTCCTTTTGTTCGTAGACTCGTTTGTTGGTGACTAATGAGCGAGCTAATTGATAGTCTCTGACCGGTGGACGCAACCGGTAGTCGCGTGAGCAGGATCCATTTGTAGTTGTTGTCCTCATATATCTAAGCACCAGAGGCTTTGAGACTCCTTCAGCAACTAAATGCGTGTCTAATACTTGCAGTTACTTGAGAAGGTTGTTTGTTTTCTAACATAGAAGTAGCCGAAATTAATCGTTCCATTGGTCGGAAAGAGAGACTAAACCGAGCTATCGTATTCGTCTTTTGCTCGGATCTGCAAAATCAAAATCTGTTCAATTGCCGCTAGGAACTGCTTCCGCGCTGCCGCCACCACCACCACCACCACAATCCAACAGGTCGCTTTTTTCATAAGAAAATTCCAAATGATAAGAGAGATCGCTCTCAGATAAGATGATATAATTTTTTCAACCAAAAGAGAGACACAGAGAGGGCCTTATCACCAATCGGATCTCTTTCTACTCTGCAAACCCATCAAGTGTTCACCTGAAATAGTTGGTAAGCGGCTCAAAAAACTTAACAGACTGCAAAGAGATCGTTCCTCCAAGGAGCCGGAAAACTAGATGGATGGATGGGGGCATCTCGGCTGAGTTAGTGCTGTGGCCACTTGCAAAACTGTCCCTCGCTTCTTGAATCAATTTCTTCCGAACGACTCTCCGAATCCGAGAAGAAAGCCGCTAGAAAGTCCGTTAGATAAACTTAATCATCGGCAATCCTTAAACGACGTAGACGATCATTCAAATTTAATCAACACGATAAGGCGGCATTTCAGCCCGAGGGGAGAATAAAAATCGGTAGGTATATCCGCTTATTTCCGCTCGCATAAACGATTAACTTTGTTTCCTACCTGATGATGGTGATGATTTCGCCAGTCAAGATGAGTTCATTGAAGACCAATTGATCGATCATAGAAGTCATGATGAATCAATCCATCGTCTGATGGAATATAGAAGCCAGCAACGACTTTCTGCTTCGGATAAAAAAAACATTGATACAACATTGAAGTTTTGGGAGATTTTCATCGGTGGCGCGCTCTAGTTTGATCGATCATTTAATTTGGTGTCTAGCATCGCTCGAGCGCTCAAGTTTAAACGAGCAACGAGAATACCTGCGCCACTCGTCTCGACCACTCATCATGAGGCAGATCATGATTTTAGCCATTCTACGGTTTATACAGGCGAATTATACGCTTCATCATTGGCTCAGCTCGGTTGAGCTGGGTTTGGTTTGCCAGTCAAATGGAAACTGGCTTTTAGCGGTTCATGCTGATGGTTGTTCTCACGCGAAGCATATGAAGACAATGGAGCCCGTCCGCCCTCATGATGCACCTTTTATTGGGGATCCACGTGGGGAGCCCACCGCCGAATGCGAGATCTCTTACACGCTCACAAAATGGATAGATAGGATTTTTATTGCTCTTTGTTGTAGTCTTTGTCAGTGCAGCTTTCTCTGCCAATCTTAAATTGGGCTCGTCAATGTTGGCGAACATGTTTGGTTTTATAGCAAATCTTGTCCTCTTCCAATTGATTCTCACACGACAACTTTGCGCTTCAAATTGACCAGTGCGAGACAAGAAACCAAAATTAGCCAGTTGATTGATTGATTTCCATATTATATTGGCGTTGTTTGTTTGCCGTTGTTTATAAATCCTTTCCAAAAAGAGCTGTTTTTGTCTCGCAGCAGTCCATTTCAAGAGATCAATTTTCAACTCTTGGGCCTCCTTTTCATCTTTTGGCCGCCGCGGTGTCTCCCCCGGCGACCAAATTTAGCCGTTGGTCATTCTCTATTGCTCGATGGCCCGATCGAAATAGCCTGCCACAACCTGGCAGCGACAGAGAGATCTCTCAATTTAAAGTCAACAAACAAAACAAATAAAATCCCAAACCAACCGCTCTCTCTCTCTCTCTCTCTTTCTCATGGCTCCTCTCCTCTCTGCTCTCCTCTGCTCTACACTTTGACTGTCCGTCCATTTGATTGTCGCCAAGCAACATCCGACGAGCGCATTATAAAGCGTTTGTTGTTCGCACAAGCTGTATATTGCTCATTATGAAGCAAAATCTCCAACGTTTCGCCTTGTTCGAACAGCCTGATAAGCTGTTGATCGGGGCGAGGAAAATCTCTCGTTCCCATCGAACGTTAGAACTTCCAAGTGACTTGTTACAGAGCCGCGCTTAAAGGTCGCTCAGTAGAGTATCTCCGGAAAGCCGACCACCACCTGAATGCACTCTTAGAGGCTTCATCGTTTGCTGCAGTTTATGAGCATCTCGATGCAAGCGAGAAAAGTATCGCCCGACGGCGACCACGACGACCACGCAGAGAACACACCTCTTTCTCTCTACCTCCGAGACATTTCAATAAGCTGACCAGTCTCTCTCTCTCTTCTTCCAATTTATCGCACCACACACATTGAGGAAGCCGCAGATCGTAAACTTGTCTTATTTTGCAAACAGAAGATTCACTTCTAATAACGTCGATTTGTGTGGTTCGCGAAGAAAGCTTTCAGCCACGATCAGCAACAAAAGGTCGAGTTTGTTTCATTTATCGACCGGCGGGAGGCACATTATTTTGGCTTTTTAAATTGCCGGACGCCAAGGATTTTGCGAGCGACGGTCAGGTAGAGTTGAATCCTTGTATGTTTTGCAAGTTTCGTCCAGCAGTCATGGAGCAGTAAAGCAAAATATTATAAATCGCCATCAACTGGCTGTTATAGATTAGAGGCTGTGTGGCGCTTCCAGAGGCGCTTCGAAGGTAGAGCCTTTCGACTTGTGGCGCAGATGCGAACCACGCAACAGGTTGCGTGCCGGCTATTTTCGCCGCTCCAGTTTCATGTGACAAACGACGCAGATCGCTGTCATTTTGTATTGATCGATCGCGGCTTGTTTAAGCCGCATGCAACAACCTTAGAAGGGACCACTCTTGCTAGTTGCTAATTCTCGAAGAAGGTTGTTTCGAGAAGGCGCGTGAAACTCCCAGACGGAGGATTCGCACACACACAGGAGAACACATGGATACAGACGAGCGATTTTGGGGGACACAACAATGTGCGAACAAGAGCTCGTCCATCTTGCTCCTACTGCAAGCTCGATTCGACGAACGCTGAAACAATTGGCTGAACAATCTCTGTCTCCGGTTTGCACGACAACCGCGACCACAATTTTGTAAATTGTGGCGCGGCTTGTATTAACATTGTAATCGGCTTGAAAGTTATGGAAAAAATTGAATTGGATGAACTCGCAAGTGGCGTTTCTTCAATGGACTGGAAACAACGACTGCTTTGCAAAGGACCTGCCATGATCAATTGTGGGTGACGAAGTCGTGTTTTGTCTGTACGCCGTTCAATCAAATTGCGGTCTTGGAACATTGAACATACTCCTCCTCCTCTCTGCGTTTTTGGGTTACAAAACGCAACCATCCGCCGCTCATCTGTTCGTGACCATGAAAATTTACACTCTGCAGCCGTCGGCGCTGCTTATTACCAGCCGCGTTTGGATGCAGCCTGTGCGATGCAGCTCTTGATCGCCCATCGGACCATCTCGCAAACTGGTGGAGGTCGGCTGGTATTTCGAGTGATTGGAGTGCATGAAGTGCCGTCAGCAAGCCGACACGATTTCATATCTGAACCGAACAGAAGGCAAAGCAAAGAAAGTGAATAAAACCACCGCTAAAAGTTCACAATTTTCCTTTTGTTGGCCAGCAGCAGCAGATAATTGCTCTTCCTCTTCGTCCGTCGATCGTTTGGTCGTTCGCTTGTACGACGACCAAACATCTTTGCTGGAGCCGCTGCTGCTGCGCAAATCTGGTCGACATATGCAAAATTTTGACAGTGTCCATCTTCTTCCGTTGGATTTGATTAATTCAATCTCAGTACCAGTTTTTTGTTCTGCCACAGCTTGCTACTGCTGCTGCTGCCGCCGCCGCTAAAGGTTACCAAAGGTAAATACAATCCACCCGACCTGAATGTACTGCCCCTCGCTAGAGAAACTTGTTGCTCATGAATCGCCGATCGCCTATCGCTTATCGAACCAGCTGATGCCGCCAGGCAGCTATACCAAAACACCACACGACCAAATTAGAGCCGAGAAAGTGATGCACGCGCTTCCCATCGACCTAATTCATCTTTCTGCCATTTAAAAAACACGCTTCCCTCATTCATGGAAGTTCAAGCCAAACTGGATTCGTTGTTTATTTCCTTGTTGTTAGCAAACTTTCTAGCACAAGAAGATGAAAGATCTATGGTGCCGTTTTTTACCTGAAAAAAAGATGCTACAACATGCGTTTGTTGTTGTTGTTGTTGTTATTGTGACTGTCGGTGGAAACTGGAGAGAACGAAAAAAGCAACAGGCGACCTTTATCATCTGCCGACAATAGATTCCTCGCGCGCCCGCAGTCGCCGAAGGTACGCGCGCAAGTTCTAACAGACTTACCTTTATATTCATCGACCGATGGCTGCTAAATCCAGCGAAGAGGCTTTCGATTTTCTCCATCGCGCTCCGATTTCGGCCTACCAGTTCGAAGCATATTTGTTGCTGTTGTTGTTGTTTTGTGTGTTCCATTGCAGATTAATCTCTGCTGTTCCAATCCGCCATCTGCATTGACAGAAGCGGAACTGCCTCTGTCCCTCTGACCGATCACCAGTTCACTACTTCCACCAGAGAGCTCGTGCTCCCATTAATACTTCCTCATGGTAGGCGTGTGGTAAGCGCTGAATCCGGGTTAAGATCAACTCGAATCGGTGTTTGGGGCACCACTAGAAACAGGTTGAAAACAACAGACCACACCAATATAACATACAGTTTGTTTGATTTTGTTGGCCGCCAGCTTCTGTTAGAAAATGTTACTCCAGCGTGAGAAGAAGACGGCTTTCTAATATTTCTCCCAACAAACAAAGTCCTCTCCTGTTGGGGCCTCCTCTCCTCTTTGACGAACTCGATTATGATTAGAGCGACTTAAACGCATTCTCTTGTAAGCGCCTGAAACGGTATCCTTTGAACGCGCTAATGATCTTGCTAGACGACCATCCATCTGATTATAGTGGCGCCCACAAAATCCACTCCCTGCCGGACCATATCGGTGATCAATGAATCCGGGTGCCGCTACATGCAAACTTGTTAGTTGTTAGTGTGGCAATTCTTATATTATTAGGCGATGCTTATTTGTTGCAAGCATGAGTTGCAAGCATGAAACATTGATACGGAAAGAGAGTGTGTTCAATTAAAGTTTTGATATTTTACAGGGCAGCATCATTATTCTCACACTTTGTTAGTTTCGGTTCTACGGTTTTAAATTTAAATACTAGTCTAGTTATTTTGCTACAATGATCATTTGTTGGAGGCGCACTCAGAACAATAACGCTATTGCACTTGTCCGCCCCCTTTGTGTCGTTAAACCGACTTCGATATTCGTCCGCAAACCTTGTTTGGTGGGATGAAACTGAAGAATAGAGACTGAAGATGGCGAAATTATTATTCTCATTTACTTGCTCAACACCGAATAGAGTCCAGGCCATTCCAGATTGGATATTTAAATGATTCCGTAGAATTGGCGATCAGAATGTTGAAGCCATCTTTCTGTACTTTTCAATCCTCCTTAAAGGATCTACGGCTACAGGTAACATTATGGCCAGAGTTGAGGTCAATTCAATTAGCGTTCATTTCAATATTAAAGCTCTCGTTGCGTTCGTTGTTCTTATTCATGTTGTAGCGAAGATTTAAAGCACATTCAGGGTTGGAGGGAAAGTTCTATCAGTTATGGTCAACAAAGTGAGCTTTTAGTAGATGTTGAGAATCTGGTTGGAAAAATTCTGGATGCAATTTGGCATCCAGAATCCTAATTAGCGAAAACATGAAATAAACAATTCTATTCTATTCTATTCGCTGTTGGCTTCCAAAATGCATCACTACTCTAAAACTGCAGTTTAGAGAGATCGCAACTTGTGCTATCTGCAGTTGGGCATGCGCAATGCACCGAGCTGGTCGGATGTCGCTGAAAAGTGTGCCGCCCCAATCCGACGACAGTCGCTTACTCATCATTCGCGATTTGTGTTCGCACCGTTCAACAACGCTGCACTTTGAAATAAAAATGATTATGATGAAGAAATCAAAATAAATACACTTGAAGAAGTAAGTTAAACAAACAAGTTGTTCAATATGGGCAACTCATCAAGAACCAAAATTATCAAATCAACAACAACAAATGAAGCCCCATATCAAATGATTGGTAGAAGAACATTATCGGCCACATTGGGTTACAAAGAGTTGTATTGTAGTCACTTTTGGCTATCATTATTATCAGAATGTTTAAGCTGTTATCTTTATGTGTTTATTGTTTGTTCAACCGCGCATTTCTTGGACTGGAGCAATCATTGGCCATGAGCCTAATTTAATGGCAATGTCATTATCAAGCGGAATCGCAATGATGCTTCTCATATTCACATTCCGCACTGTCCACGTAAATCCAGCCCTAACAATATCATTCCTATTAACTGGCCGAATACCAATTCTAAGAGCCATCCTCTATTTAATAACGCATTGTCTGGGCTCCATTGCGGCCATAGCGTTTCTGTATTCAATTTCAATTAAAGGCCACAATGGAGCACTTGGTTTAGATAATCCTCATGAAATATTAAGCTCGTGGCAGATACTGATTGTGGAAGCTGTGATATCGTTTGTGGTTACATTGGTCACCTATGCAACTTGCAATTATTCATCTTATGGAAGCGCCAAGAGGTCTGTTCTCAAAGAACTTGGAATAAGCGCTAGCTCAAGTCTTTTAGAACCATCCCAATCAACATTGTGTGATAATAATATCAATCAAGCGGCTCATCGGCGCGCCGGCAACAACCATCATTCTAGAAGCTCGGTGGCGCCCATGGTGCCACAGATACCTTCCACGTCGATAACGCTCCTCGATCAACCCACAACTTTCAATCCAAACTTTCAACCCACTAAAGGCGGCGGATCTCTATTGGGTTCTATTGCTTTCCACCGCAAACATTGAAGATAATAACCATTATGATTACGAGTACGACAATCATCGCATCTATGCGACTCAACAGCGCCAACAGCTTCGGATCAAGTCGGCAGAAGAATCGCCAAATCAAGTGCCAATAGAGGAGGTTATGCAAGATGAGTGTCGATTGCTTGCGCCTAACGGCTTTTCACTACACGTCACTAGTGGACAAGCGTTCGTTATTGGACTCGCCTACACATTAACCTCATTGAGTGGAGTAAGTATAAAATCCATACGATAAATAGGAATAGAGAGAAAGAGAGAAAGTTGCCTTATCTTGACGAGATTTTGCTCGCGCGCGCCCATTCTAACTTACCTCCCTAAATCATGAAGATAAACCCTGCCTTATATCCAATGATACTGTGCTTATAAATTTAATTCACCTCACTAACTTTAGCTCAATCCTTATCTGCACACCTGGCAACCCCACTCTCCATAGATACCTGCCTCTGGTGCCTCATTAAATCCGGCGCGAAGCTTTGGGCCGGCCTTCATCATGAACCACTGGGATCGACACTGGGTAAGTCCATCTCCTTCTTCTTGCTCCAGCTCATTGCGTTAGCAGGTCTTGCTCGCCAGATAGTTTAGTTCACCCTCGAATTGGCAATCTGGTCGGCTTCTGATTCCGTTTCTCTCTATTTTCCTTTAAAAATACCATTAAAACTCACACACAATTCATTCGCCCACCTCGAAACACGCCAACTTACACAACACAGATCTATTGGCTTGGGCCGATATTGGGCGCTGTCATAGCGGGCTTCAGCTACGAGTTTATATTCAATCCAACAAGAAAGTCTTCATTGTGTTATCGTCCAAAGTTATTTCGCTTTAGTGCCCATGATATGGCTAAAGTCGGCTCAAAATCCAGATTATATCAACAACAACAGCAGCAGCAACAGCAACAACAACAACAAAAGCTATTCCCTTCAACGGCACAGCTACCATCGGCTTCAACCATCTATAGACCTCAAATTCACAATCAAACCAATCATTCATCACTCGCCATCGACGAGAGCCTCAGCCAGTAATCTAATAACGAGTCTTTCTAAACCAACACGAGATCATCATCAACTGAACGCAACCTCGGCATCAGTAGCCCAGTCACAACTACCTTATCCAATGGGAAACACGTTTGACCAAATGAACTTCATTCAGCAACATCATCAACAACAACAACAACAAACTGAACACCAGCAGATAGCGAATTTTGATAGAAACTTATCATCTGCAATAATCAATTCTTTAACAGCAAAGCCGCATCAAAGCGGTTTCGTCCAGAGTAGAAACAATAACGCCGATTTGGGTAAGTTCTCCGCAATCACAACCACCGCCAACACCACCCCCGCGCATGGATTCAATATTTCTGAGTAGCTCGAAGCCGTCTTTCAGTGAGCTTTAGTGGATGCTGCTTTAGTGGATAGGAGAAAGGGGAACAATGGTAGTAGTGTTAGACGATAGAAGCCAGTTAGCAGCAGATTGTTGTTTAGTAGTAGTAGCAGCAAGCTTAGAGCAGTGATATTAGTATAAGTATTATTATTATTATTATTATTATTAAAACGCAGCGATCAAATTTCATTATTCATCAGACAGACTCTAGTGTACCAAGTTTCACTTAACATTTTTAGTTATTGAGTTTAGTAATCATCATTCCTTGATGTCAATGAGAGTTGCCAGACACAATGAGTTGGCGGATTTGAGTTTAGTTGGCGGCTGTAAATCACAAGACACAATCGAGAGCATCGAGAGGCCATCCAACGCTCGTGGAGAGCCATCTTAAACGCTTGATCAAAATTCTTCCATCCGATTTGAGGCGAGTGCGGTATACATCACTTGTTTAGTTAGCCCTGCTTTTGTCACGCCATTCCTCTCAGCTGTCGTCGAGCAGGCTGCGACGACGCCCTCTGAGCCTAGTACCACCACCACCGCCACCACTATCATCATCATCATGATCGCGACTGCGGCTCACTTTCGCCGTTTCCCTCCAATCAAGCCGATGAGTTCCCTCGGCCTCCTACGCTCCCCCCTCGACTTTTCCAGCTTGATCCGATTTCACGACCGTTCAGTTTCTCGCAGATGCACCTGAGGGCCGCAAACGCGTGCCAAGAATCGCAAATCAGTTGTGCATTATGCCGCCGCCGCCGCCTCGACGACGCTCATTCTCGAGCTTCGCCGGCGCTGGCTTCCAATGGGGCGCCAAGTTTCGCGTTTGGTCGCGTTTGGTCCGAGTGGAGCTTCGTTGCGATGGTTGTCCGCTCCGTTCCGATCGCGCAACTTCCAATCAGCTCAATTAACTTGCCGGCATTCCGCTATGAATCATTGGTAGCATGATTGTCGGCGAGTGCAAAAATTGAATTACCGCTTCTCTCAGAGAGTTATGAGCGCTTCACCGGAGCGCAGGTGGTCGCGTGCGTCGCTCGCATTGCCATTCCAGCGGCCAGCTCGCGAATTGCCTCGAGAGTTGAGCCTCACTCGGGCGAATCTACTCGCAATTAAGAGGTGAGTCGATTCTACTGGCCGACCGCTAGAATAGTTCCAATGCAGCCTCTTTCGTCTGATTGGCCGATTTAGATTTAGCAGGTCCGCTAATCTAAGGCGAACCCGCCTCCGCTCTCGGAGATCCGGTGCTAGGTGCGCGTTCCAAGCTATTGTTTTGGCCGCCGATACGGCGAGCCGTCTCGGTGAAATTGTTTGCGCCTCTAGTTAGGCAGACGAAGCACCGTTCGCCTCCATTTGCGCCTCACGCATCCATCTAAATCAAGTTAACGGCTATTACTCTAATTAAATTCAATTTGATCTTTTGGCATGATGCTCCTGGTGGCCTCGACGACGATAGGGATGCGGCTTTCTGGCAAGAGCATAGGCGCGCTTACAAAACAACACACAGATAGGGATGGGGAGAGGAGAGGGGATGGGGAGCCGTTTGGCAACTAGGTCTGAATACAAAATGCGCCGTTTCGTGCAAACAATTGCCAGCGTGTCTGTCTGTCACAAACAGCACTCTTGAAATGGCAATATCTCGCCAGAGAGCCGACGCCAAACACAAAGCTCAAGTCCCGCTGGACGAACGAAAGCGAAAGCGAGAGAGAGAGAGAGAGAGAATGAGAGAGAGTATCAGAAGCACTGAATTGGAGCGCTAAATTACCATAAATTAGTTAACTTTCTGACTTGATTGCACAACAAATGGAATGGCCCGAATGGTTGTTTTCAATTTAGGCGCCAGGACTTGTTGTTGTAATCAAGAGCGACAAGCAAAACGAACGACGGCTCCGCTTTCGTCTAAATGATTTTCTGAACAATTATATTCACAGAATGGGCTAGCCGAATCCTTTCAGCTGTAAACAACGCCGGGTGATTCCCTCAACCTGTCGGGCTCATTTCGCGCGGGCTTACTTTGCCCGGCGCCACCTGTCGTTTGCTGGCCTGATTTTGAAGTTAGCGCGGGCCGCCACAGGACTCGCTGTCTCGTTGTTACCTTCGCCACCTTCCTCGCCGGGCTCCTCCTGATTGCCGCCGCCGCCGCCATTTCCGTCTTGATCGTCGTCGGCGCCATTTCCGTCATTCTCATTGTTGTTGTCCTGGCCGTTATTCTGATTGGGAGCCTCGTTGTTTTGCTGATTTTGCCGATCAGGTGTACCGTTGGTGAACTGATCGATCGGCTGATTGTTTTGCTGTTGTTGTTGCTGCTGTTGTTGCTGTTGTTGTTGTTGCTGCTGCAACTGTCGCTGTCGCTCTTCTTCTTCCTGTTTCTTTGCCTGCTCCTCCTGCTGCTTCTTGATATCGCTGATATCGTTGTTGCTCAGTATTCCAGGCGGAAACAGGTCCGTGAAAGAGTCGCCGCCGTTGGCCAAATTCTGGAACTGTTTCAGGTCGGGATCCTCTTCTTCCGGTTTAGATTCTTGGTTATTATTTGGCTGATTGTTGTCGTTGTTATTGCCATTGTTGTTGGTATTTTCGTTTTGATCGTGGTTGGCTTCGTTGTTGTTGTTGTTTTCTGGCTGATCATTGTTCATCTGAGGCTCGTTATTATTATCCACCTGATTAGGGTTTTGATCCTGAATAGGATTATTGTTATTAATATTACTATTGTTGTTGTTGCTGTTGGCATCATGATTAGCTCCAGCCACATTATTCGTCGTGTTGTTGTCGTCGTCGTCGAACTGAACGGTGCTCGGATTCTGGTTTTGCTGCTGCTGCTGCTGATGGGCGCCGGCTTGATTGTTATGTCCGATTTGGCCGTTCTCAGGCAGCGGCTGTTGGTGTGGGTGCTGATTCTGGGTTGGCCACAAGTTGTTTGCTGGCTGCTGAATTCCACCTGATGCGAGACTCGGCTGGATAGGTTGGCCACCAACTGCGAAGCCTCCAAGTGGGTGCGCTTGTTGCACTTGGCCTCCGTATGGAGGGTGCACAGGTCGTCGAGTGGATGGCGGGTTGATGAGGCTGTTCAGCTGCTGCTGCTGTTGCATCTTTTGCGCATTCTGGAGGGCCTCTTGTCTTTGGCGCACAGCTAGGAGAGCCTGGTATAATGGTAGCTGCTGGTAGAGAGCCTGTAGAGGCGGCACTGTTTCTTGGCCGCGACCTGCTTGCTGTTGAGCGGGCTGATTCCCAAACCCGAACGGATTGAATAGCGAAAATGGTTGCTGTTGCTGCTGCTGTTGATTATTATTATTATTAGTATTAGTATTGGATTGAGCGGCTGCAGATTGCTGCTTTGCGGCGTCGGTTGTTGCGGCGTTAGGCTGCCCACTTCCGGCATTGGGCCGGCCGAACGTCGGCTGGCTTAAGCCGGGCAGGAAGGCTTGGAAGGGCGCAGCAAGCATTTGCAGCGCCGAGAATGGCTGCTGGGGCTGTTGCGCAGGCTGCTGAGGTTGCTGAGGTTGCTGCTGGGGTAGAGATAGAGCTCGTTGCTGCTGCTGCTGCTGCTGCTGCTGCTGCTGACCGTTGTTCTGAATCGCCGATGGAGGCTTCCCTGGCGATGCATCTATGGGCTGATTTTGGTCTAGATTAGAAATCAAAGTGGGACTTACTGGCTGCTGCTGCTGCTGCTGCTGCAGTGCCAACTGCTGAAGTAGACGTGGATCTAGATTGGCGGATTGAGGATACCGCTGGTAGTTGCTCAGGATATTTCTGATGTTTTGCGGCAAGGCTGGCGCTTGTGGCGAGCCGCTTAGCGGTTGCGGCTGATTGAAGGGCGGCAAAAGGGCAAAGGGCTGCTGTTGTTGCTGTTGCTCGCCAATCATGAGCTCGGGCGCCAACGAAGGTATTGAAGCGCCAGCTTCATTGTTGGCAGCTGGCTCTCTAGTTAGTGCTGCTGAGTTGCCATAGTTGAGCATGTAGACAGTGTGATTGGTGGGCCGATCTGGTGGCGGCTTTGGCGGTGCTCCGCCAGCAACTGGCTCGCCGGATCTGAGAAATTTGACCTGCACCTCTTGCGGTTCGGCGTGCAACGCCGCCTTATTAGAACCTATCAATTCTCTTAGTTGCAATTCGGCAGGTTGATAGGTCTTGCTGGCGTAGTAGTTGTATGAGTTTTGGTTTGCTGGGTGCTGGCTGACATGGTCGGCCATGTTTGTTTGTTGCCTTGTGCTATCAATTAAAACTTGATTAAAGTTCACCGCTGCTGCTGGCCGCTCAACTGTTTGTCTATTATTGATGATACCATCATTTTCTACTAAATTTCTTCTCACTTTATACATCAACAAATCAATATTTGCGTCTGATTTTCTGGCGGGCCCCTCAGTGTTGACCTGGTCGACTATCTGGTTCACCACATAGTTTGCGCTCGCTCTTATAACGCGCGGATGTAGCTCAAGCGAGGCAAACAGCAGGTAGATTGCCGCAATTGTAAGAAGAAAATCTCTCGCTCGTAACATTTTGCTCGTTTGTTTGTTGCTTGCTGAAGCTTTCTTCGTTTATAATCTCGCTTATAGTTGGAGCTCATCACAATCAACGTCTTGAATAATCGACACACAACAACGATGTGCAGTTATTAATTATTAGCTCGCTGACGACGATAAATTATTTTGTAGAGCTGGGCTAGCTCTCAATTAGCAATAAGCAGGCATAATTTAGCGCTAATTATGGCAACTGGTTGCTAATAATAGAGTTTTGGGCTAATAGGGAAAACAATGCTGCTTGATAAGAATATTTGAACAAAGAACAATGCTGTGGCGATTGTGCGCGCGTGCGTGTGTGTGTGTGTGTGTCGGTTTGTGTGGCCACTTTTGTTTGTTAATACCGTTTGTTCGATCCGTTATTAACAAGTGGCTGCTGCTGCTACTGTTTAGTTGGCTGCTTGTTAGTGGCTGAAACAAAGCTCTCATATCTCGTATTCTGCAAGCGAGCGACAAACATGTTGTTGCTGTAGGTGCTGTTTCTTGTTGCCTTTCCTCGTCGCCGTTGCGGACGTCATCCAATTGAAACTGCTTGCAGGAAAACGTCGGCCAAAATTTCCACCTGAGCTTCAACCGATTAGGACCTAACTGCAATTCAATTTGCCGGAACGAATAGACGCTGATAGGTAACTGTCTATTTTTCTATCTAACTGTCGCTCGATTGTCGCTGATTGCTCGCATTGGCCAGCTCCCCCTCGAGCACTCAAGTTTGCCCTTGAAATTTTAGTGTTGCTTGTCCAGCTGGTCAGCCGGGCTGGCTTTCCATCGAGCTCGAATGAGAGAACGTTAAAAATGGATACTCAAGCTTCCTAAAAGTATGGGAAACAGCTTGTTAGCTCGTTTGTAGGTAAAACCAAGTTTCGATGAAAGCAAGTTTGTTATTCTAAGCGAAGGAGCAAAGCTAAAGAACAGGTTCTCGTTCGTCGCAGCATTAAAGTGTCGGTCGCACTCTAATGCTACTAGTTTTATCTGACAGCTCGTGCTGCTGTTGTTGTTGCTGCTGCTGCTGGATTTACCTGGAAGCCTGTGTGAAAATCCCGCTCTGCGTGGTTAAGTTGCAGTCTGCAGATTTAATTAACTTTTGCTCGCAAAGGGCAAATTTCATTGGCAAGCAAATATTATAAAATTCCATCTGGCGGCAAGCGCACTTGAGTTTCACTCTCATTGGCCTAAAGCGCCATTCAATGCGCTTTAGGCCAACGAGGCTATCTGCTTGCGCACGCGACCCTCGAATCCGATTCGGCTCGACGAGCGGCCACTTCCGTACTTTTGTAAAGGTATGACCGACGATGTCGCAACGAAGCGGATCGGATCAATTCGGGTTGGATTAGATTGGGAAGCAAAGAGGCGCCGAGCTGAGGTCGCACGACAACAATGGTCGGCCGAGCTGACAAAGATGAGGGAGCTTGTTATCATCGCTGGCTGCGAGCGCGCACTTTTGTGTATTTGCTTATTCGCAAATGCGAGAGCTCTGCTGGTTAGCCAAGCTGAGTTTAGCCAGCCGAGCTGAGTTTAGCCGAGCTGAACCCTCTCTTTGCTGCTTGTAAAACAGATCGCCCTATTTGGGACCTCTGGGCGGAAGTGCGTTGTCACTCCGAAAGCAGCAGTCCGAAAGCGGCTGCCAACCACTTGTCATCTGGAATGCATTTGCAAACGTTCAAATGTAAATGAGGCAACATCGGATGGGATTCGAAACAACTAGACTTGCAACTCCCAACTTCTAACTTCCAACTTCCAACTTCTAACTGACCATTAGTTTGGTGTTGCCTCTTTTGCGGGCGCAAACGTTGCCCACTTTGGTTTCTTCGCGAGCAAGAGCATCAGCCACTTTGCTACCACAACGACGACGAATCCAACGACGACGACGACGACGACAACGACGAAACTCGAATCTGCCAGATTCGAGTTGCCGCCAATCGGATTCCGATGAAACGGCGCAGTTAAATAGCATACAAACTACGAATGGCTCACCGCCCACAATGAGACAAATGGCGCCAGCCGCTCGTTGCCTGCTGGCTGGCTCGCTCGCTCGAGTTTCCAAAGAGGCGGCCATTATTTACGTGTGTGCGCGCGCGCAATGCTTGTGCCAATGCATTGCGCAACAATGGGACACACTAAGCGCCTAGATACTGCAGATACCAGCTTAACCCGTATCGATTCAGTTCCAGTAAGTTAGCTGGCCCATTCCTACTTAAAGGCGACTCAAGGCGCCTTTAAGTAGATGGAGGCATCCTGTG
>NW_026729793.1:0-37261 GCF_030272615.1 Cryptomeria japonica | reverse complement strand
CACCTTCCCTCATGCATTTCTAGTTCTAGAGTTACCACAATAGGAAATTTCCTTCCTTACCTACCTGGGCTCCTAGACATGTAGTAGTTTTGTGATAGAGGAATAATAAAATTATTGTCTAGATTATCCAAAACTGCATCAATCTCACCCAAGAATGAGTAAAGTCATTTCGTCAATCTTTTTAGAGAATACAATAGCCTGAATATTGTTGTTATATCAGTGTTGACCATGTACTGATGATAAGCCATGATAAATTTTGGTCCCAACACAACCTTGACAACATGAGAGACCAAGGGGTGACCCACCACAAGAAATGACCGCCATCCGCTTGTTAGTGACTTTGCCAAAAAAAGACATTTGCCTCTTACTCAACTCAAGAAGAATCAACATTTCCATCACAAATTTCATTATTAGAAGTGTCGTGACATGCCAAAATGAGGGATACCTAGCTACTGACCCACCATTCGTCATCATCATTACAATCAAGACACATCCAATTAATGATGAAGCAGCCAGGCGTTACTAAATCCATCTCATAGATATTCACATACTTTTGAGTGCAACCACTCTACCTTCATATCAGATCATGACAACGCATAAGGGCGTGTGTTATCCACCCATTATAATACTATATTTCTTCTCCTTTTTTTGGGGGGTTTCCAAGTGTCCTCACACCTTCGGTCCCATGTAGACAAATTCCTTCCTCATATTTTTTAATGATGTTATCCAAGCCTCGATTTGATTGGTCGAAGCCAACAAGGCAATTTCTGAATGGGTGTAGTTTTGTCCAATGGCATTAATAATTATTAGAAAAATCACCTTTGAGATGAATATGTCTAGCAAAAATACAAAAAAAGAAAAAATACAAAAAAGCAAAAAAATACAAAAAAAAGAAAAAAAATACAATTTTTTTTAATAAAAGATCAAAAAGGTGCAATAAAAACAAGTGGTGAAAACCTATAAACAGGTGTTGTTTGTGATAGATTGGCTCTTCCATCTATTGGTACATAGGTCATCCATCCACTTTTCACAATCATTGTACATATTCATAATAAAACCTCATGTACATAATCAAGCATTGCAACATCGTCTCACCATGGCTTGGTAATCAATATATATATCCATAATTAAAGTTTGTCTCTGGACTAAGGGAAAATCCTGAACCTAGTTAGGACAATCCGCTTTGAGCTTAAACAAGCAGGCAACCAAACAACAAGACTACCATCACAAAACAAAGGTCATGAAAACCAATGGTGAACATTGAACCAAACTCTGAAAGCATGCAAGAGAAAAACAAAATCAAAAATTTCAAACCAACTAGCAGGGTGGATTTTTTCTAACAAATGACATGAATAAGCATGATTGTTCATCTATGGTATCTGGATTTTTGTTTTCATGTTCCCGAAGAAACTCTAGGATGTCATCGACTAGAGGAGCAAGGATGGGGCATGATATTTTATTTGTCTGTTGTTTGTGAGGTGATATTTATACATATGTGAATAGGTCCAAGGACAAAATCAACAAAAAGATCATCAAGGACTCTTCCAATTCACATATGAAAAAGATTAACTCTTGCTTGTTTAACGCAAGCAATACTCAAGTCATCTTGGTTAATCATACCTAGATGCTTGTAAAACTTGCAAAATCAAAACCCATGTAAGAAGTACTCAGGTCATCATGGTTGAATCATACCTTGATGTTTGTACTATCTTCCAACATTTTAAAAGCTCAATGATGATAAAAAGAATAGTGGGATAACTTAAAAGATTGATTTCGTTGCATTCATAATCAAGTTTGCATTGATTAGATTAAATTGCATTTGCATGGTATATCATTAAATAAATTTTCCAAGGCTCATGTCCTAAAATGGTTGTTTCTTCAAGTCCTTATCTTTCTTATTGATGATTGAGTACACTGGGCATTAACAAAAGCACTTGCATTCATAATCATTTCATTCATTTACATTAATATCATTTTATTATCCATTCATAATCATTTTTTTAGTGGAATTTACACTTGTCTTTCATTTAGTTGCATTTTCATTCATCGTCTCATGTCAGTATCACATTTCATATCAATTGCATTATCATGCATCATCAAATTTCATTTGATCACGTGTGTATAGAATCATTACATCATTGCATAAATCACATAGAACTAATTTTCATACATCATACATTAATACATCATAAGCATAGGCATGAACGACATAAGAATCATAATGATCCATACATTCCAATGTATAATCATCACAATGTACAAATTTCATAATCACATGTAAATAATGTCATCGTCATTACATATCTCATATAACCATCATGTACAAAAAGAATCATATAAGAATCTAAACATATAAAATACATGCATCCATCATCATATACACATTAAAAGAAATAAAATGCATATATCTCAATCAAATAGGCATATCCCATCATCGTATGAACATTCAACATATATAAATCAAATGCATTCATCCATCATATAAATAAAGCATTTAAATGAATCATATAGAATAGAAAACACAAGCATACATCCTTCATATAAATAAAGCATAAATCATATACCATATAGCATGCATCCAATCATCCACTACATATCATATCATAAACCAAAAATTAATGTCCAAGTGTATAATGATGTCAAACACATATGAAATCTACATCTCAAGACAAAAACAAATCATAAAATGTCTCCAATAATGTGTATACATCAACAAGTAAGGCTCATGAATCTATGCAGTGCTCCCTCTAGACACTGTGGGCCACATTGATCCTCCTACTGCTCCCCCAGAGGTACCAATATCTGAATCTCTACCTATGGGATCCCTATGAGGTGGACCTATAACTGCCATGCTCTCGGTGTGCAACCGACTCCATCTAGATCTCATCCTAGAAACCTTTGCATAACTCAGGGCACACTAACCAACAAGGATAAGATCTTCATATAGCTTCTGATAATACTCAACCTCCTTGGCTGATTACTCGATCTCTTGGATAGTCTCTCCAGTAATAGTCCCAACAACAGTCCTTTGTAATCTATCAACAAGGGTCTCGACACATTTGTAGTTCTTAATTGTTGAATCCCTCTCAGCCTGTAGTTGAGTGACCTGTCGCTATAGCTATCTGATCCCTATAGCCCCTAGACCATGCTCTATAAGACAATGATATATGCCTATTGTTGATGGGGTGGCACTGCAATTTGAACCAATTGCCACTGTGATGACTGAGGGTCCTGTGCACCCTATGTTGGCACATCCTATGAAGGAGTTGATACTGGAGGCCTATCTGACTGCCTCCTCTGAATCAAATATTGCTACTCCTCCTCCTCCTCCTTTGTCTCCTCATCATCATCATCGTCTCCACCCCCACCTCTCCCTCTCCCAACATCTCCTCTCCTAGCCTCTACTCTCACCATCCCAATATCATCCCCACCTCTCTCCCAACCCTGACCACCTACCTCTCTTTTTCTCTATCTTCACCCCCACCATTGATCATCAACTACCTCTAAGGGAGGTACAGGCTCCCTAGGATTTGTCAACCTCGGGAATGGATTCTTAATCCTATACTCGGAAAATTGTGGTGTCATGCCTCCATCTGTGATATCTAGTTCCATATCCCACATTGAATGAGATAGTGCATATAACTCCTCTCTGAATATCTCAAAATTCAATGACTGACCCCAATCTACTCTATCCTTATGTTTCCAGGCATATAAAGCAAAACCCCTAAGGCATACCCTGGGTCTAACCAAACTGCCTCCACACATGAGTCAGAATGAATATCTCAATGATATAAAGATTCTAGCCAATCAGATACCAACTCTACAAAAGACAAGGTACCTTTGTCACATCCTCCTGCCAGACCTCACAATCAATATAAGGTCTCCATGTAACTCAGTCCAGATCATCAAGAGCCCATCTCTAGTACTCTAGTTTCCCTAACATCGGTTGGGAAATTGCACCACTATATGCATGGATATAAGCCTATCCTAGTACTTGTACTCTATCTGCAACTGGCCGCATCACAACTATGTGCTCCCAGGCCCATATTAGTAGCAAGATGACTCCAACAGATAAACTGGCTGCCCTATCATACACCACTTGATATAAATCATGATAGAAGTGGGCTAACATGCAGATCCCCCAAGCATACCATGTACCCTATGTAACCACATTCTCCAGAATCTGGCCCCACCCCACCACAAATCCATGAGATCTCCTATCTGAACATGGGAATCCTCCCACTAAACCAAATAGGATTGAGGGAAAACACTAAAAGAACTCCACCATGCACCCTCAAAGAATATTAGGCTCCTCAATCTCATCCCTCCCAAAGATCCTCTATAAGGATTTTGTCCCTCCCTCCTCATGATGATCGTACTCAACCAACTCTCTAGTGATGGGGATGCGAAGAATCCTAGTGTCATTGTCATCTCTCTAGTGGGCAGATGTAATGTGTTGTGGTCACTATGCCACCTCTCAGCCAAAGTAGTCAATAATCCCCTATTCATCCTATACTCAGGCATGAAAATAATGTGTGATAAGTCATAGGAATTAATGATTGCTCTATCTACATCTGTGAGGTCTCCCCTCATCACCAAAGTCTTCGAGTATCACTCCTGAGACATCAACACACCTAAATCCTCCTGCAACATGATATCAACAAAATTCTAGTTATCTATCTATTCCATCAAATCAACCAACTTTATCAATCAATCAATTATCCTATACGCTCACTTGAGATTTTGATCAATCTCTTCGAGCAACCTATCAGTGACTCTCATCAATCACGAGGTTGCTCAATCAAATATATCAAATCTTGAGTTTATATCATTGACACTCATCAATCAAACTCAACCTGTCAGTGACGCTCATCAATCATGAGGTCAGTAAAACTCAATCAATCCTTTGATCAAGCAAGAACACCAAAGCAATCGAGAAGTTGACATTTTCATCAATAAAAAAGTCATCAAAACAAGAAACTCATTCTTTGTCTTAAATGTAGTAAAACAATTTTTATATACCCTAGAACATACTTTAAAATTTCTACTACATTCATCAAATGCACTACATAAATCATCATATGCGCTAAAATTTTCATTTGCGCTAAAACATGGCTTATCTAAAATGCAAAAACCCTAATTCAGAAGCACTAAAACAACATTCAAATGCATTGAAACGCTAATCAAATGCGATATGATAAAAATCAAAAGTGCTACAAAAAAATTCAAATGGGCCAGAAGAAATCAAAAGAGCTGAAAGAAATAGAAAATCCAAAAACCCGCAGTAAAATTTTTAAAAATTAAAAAAAACCACTCAAAAATTAAAAAAATTTCAATTACAAGTAGTTAGAAATCAACTTACGGGAGGTCCATACATTGCTATCCACTGGAATAGATGAACCCTCTTGAATTGATGAGTGGGTAAGGAGGCACCATTTTCTCCAAACTCTTCTTCTCTCCAAAGCTCTATTCACTACAATCCAAGAGTGCAAATGAGGTGGAAAGTGAGCGAGCCTCAAGGGCTTATATACCTAGTGGAGATGTAAGAAGGATCATGGGTGAACATGTGGGGCATGTATGTGTAGTGTGCTCACATGAATTTTTTAATAATCAAATAATTTTTATCAGGTGATCAATTTCATAAAAATACAAAAAAATAAATTAAAAAAATCCAAAAAATAAACATAAAATTTAAAAAATAAAAAAAAATTGCTCAAAAATAATTTTTTTCTCAATTGATCTCCATCCATAATCAAAAATCGAATTTTTGTTCGAGGCAATCAAATCAATTTTCTATTTGAAACGACGTGTCAAAAACACATCGTCTCAAAGAGGGGGAAAATGTATACACTTAAAAATTGGCTTGAGATAATTAATTAAATACATGTTATTTAATTCATTCCTAATTCCTCTATTATATAAATAAATTCTTTAATTTATTTATATGGTTCATGACATTTATTCTTCCTATCCTAAGATCATTTCCACATCACGTAACCAATTTATCTTATTATGCCACATCAAAGTGCCACATCATGTGTCTCACAAATTAAATATTTCTAAATATTTAATTGATCAATTATCTTCAACCAATTTAACAAACTAAAAGGACACATGGCATTTGCAACAATAAATATTCCTAAATATTTAATTAATCAAATATCTTCAACAAACTTGGAAGAGACACATGGCATCTTCAACCAATTGAGGACACTTGGAATTCCTCTTTCCTCTCCATCCCCCACATAGCCTTTGTTTTCTCTTGAGGGAGCAAGATTCACTTTTCTCTCTAACCTCTCCATCTCCAACCATTCATTTCCTCAAATCAAATCTGGACCGTTCATCTTTGTCACCTAGGACACAAGCCTTGGAAAATCCATAAATAAGACTTCATTTTTGTAAATCAAGCTCTCACTATTCTAGAAGCATTTTTAGCAATTAAGAATATTATAAATCTTTTAGCATTTTCATTTCAAAATTAAAGCATTATCATTAGCATAAATCAATATAGAAGAATTTTTAATATCACGTAGATCTTAATTTCCATATCATCCATCTTCTTTTCATATTAGTGAGGGAAGTAATTCTTGCATTTGAACATAATCTCATTCTCTAGGTTGTCATTCTAAAAGCCAAGTGCACAAAATCTGAGAGTGAGCACGACTTAAAGAATCCTTGGAGATAGAGAAAAATGGGGTGTTCATAAGAAGATTGGAATTGAATTTGATTTTCTTAATTTGCTTTCCATATTTGTCTCATTGATGTGTTTTAGGATTAAATTGGATTGACATGTAATTCTACAACAACATAGGGATTATAAATTTAAAGGTAAGTCCTAAAAAAATTTAAATTAGAGTAAGGAATTGAATAACGTTTTGTACGATTATAAATTGAGAAAAAACCAACAACATTCTAGAGCATTGAGACCTATGCACACTACATTACTAATATAGATTTCCTTATTATTCATCTTGAGTTTTGTGTATGCCTAAAATATTTTCATACTAATTTTGGAAATAATAAGGGTCTCAAATTAGTCTCATGAAAGTTGCATGTACTTCAATCATGCAAATAAATCTCCCATACATATCCTATAAGTTCGCCTTAAACAAAATTTAACTATCCTAGCATAAGAAAATCATTTGAGAGGAGAATGTCTAGTAGAACAAAAATATATCATGCTAGACATTAAATACAGATAGTTCAATAGAGTTACAAGGCTAGTCAAAACCAATTGCAATATAAATTCCACAAAAGTGTCCTCTATAAAGGTGGCATTTCATGTTTAGGGTTCAAATTCAAGGAGTAGTCTTGGGATGTATCTAGCATTTTAATAAACCACACCAACTACCATCGTCATCAAAGAGCTAAACATTTACTAAAATCCCATTTAATATATTATTTACTTGTGACATTGCTTACTCAAATTAGAATTTTTTATTATCTAGGGTCTAATCAGTGTATTAATAAATTTTATTATTACAATTTATTTATATATTATAGGGAAGGAAATTTTCTTCTCTATGTTTTAGTGAACCTTGAATTGTTGAACCACCCTATTTTTTATCATAAGGTTATGCAGTTTTTAATTTTTATTTTAATCTAATACTTAAATCTTGGAGGATCTGCATTAGTACCTACTACAATAATTTCAAGACCATTCTCATGGATTATAGTGCTTGTAGTACAATTAATAATTTCATGGTATATAGTACACCATAGAAGCTCCTAAATTCTTGTAGTTATACAAGGATTATATCTCCACTTTCCATAGATGTTTCACACACTCTAATAGTTGCACAAAATATTATGTGCAAAATTAGACTTAGTTGTGAACATAATTCTATAAAACCTTATTTATTTTCTACCATGGCCTTAGTGGGGTCTAAGGAGCCTCCATAAGACATTCTAAAGCCTAACTCACACTAGACATCATTTTTTTTTTTAATGTTATGCCTCAAACATTAAACAATGTATTCATTGTAGTAAACTAAGTAGTACTTTGAAGGCTTTCACTATATCACATCATCTACGGACACATCACACTTACTAGCCATACCCCAAAATAATCAAAATGTGGTGTATCACACATGGAAGTAGTTCAACTTCCATAACTATAAACAATTCAACTTCCATAATGAATCTTCTTCCTCAAACCATCTAATTATATATGAATTGGGTGGCTTGTTTAAGCCTCAGAACTAGAAAATTATGAATTCTACGATAAATTTACACATGTAGGTAACTAGATTAGTCAATCATGCAATCATTGGTTATAAACCAAATTTGTATATGTTGCATCTAGAATTTATATTCACATCTACCATGTAGCCATTATGTGCCTTATTATATTTGAACTAAGTGATTGAGATAAAATGTAATTTCAATAGTTCTCATGATATATTGATCATAACAAACTAATATAATATTGTTAGGTAAATGTACTTTATCTTTTTAACATGGATTTGAAATGGAGAACACTAAAACCAACCCATATTTTCATTTCTTATAATGTTGTAGTGAAACGATAAAGGTAGTGGGCCGCATATTTGGCTACATAGTTTCACCCCTACTTGTTGATCATATAATGATTAAAGTGGTCCATTATATTTTGTTATCTCTTCAGGTAGCATGTGTTGAACAAACCGGAATACCAAGAGGGGGGTGAATCAATATTCTTAAAATAAAATATTCTGATAGTCTAAACCTTGATTTGATATCAAATATCCTTAGCAAGAAATGAAGTATGCAGTAGAAATAAAATGCAAAACATACACATCCATAATAGAGACACCAAGAAGATGTGGTGAATGTTTTCTTTAAGGTAAAAGAGATTGTTGAGGCTAGGTTCTAACATCTCTTCAGTCTCCTTGTTCAAGTTGAGAAGTGTGAACGGAACCCTACTGTTCCCAGTTCCTTATCTGAAGTAGTTAATGAAATAATTAAGAATAACAGTTTGAGTTTGAGTCTCTATTTGGAAATCAACCTTTGGAAGACTTTATTTATAGAATTGAAGGAGAAGTATAAGAGAATTTTTTAGAAGTGTAAGTGAAGCATTCTTTCTTTTTCTGTGCAAATCTTCCAGTAACTTTTTTGTAGTTACCCTTTTTCCTTGATGTCAAAGGGGGAGAGATATGAAATATTGAGTATCAGGGAAAAACATTGAGTTTTGAATTTTAGAATCTTGGAGAGATAAGGAAGCATATCTAAGGGGGAGTTATGGGAAGTCTTTTTATGAACGTTTTTCCATCAATGACATTGGGGATATTTTTATATGTGAAAAACCCAAATGGGAAAAACCACAGAGAGGGTTAACTCTCAAGATAATATAACTAGTTATATGGGATTACAAAAGAGGCTCATTTTCGGAGGAATCAATACCTAGATTACAATGACTCACAATCGAAAAGGCTCACTACCAAAAAATAAAGAAATAAACTAAGAGAATTGCATCAACATATGCATGGGATCAATTCCTCTTAAGCTCAGATAACACACCAATTGTTTGCAGTAGATTCAGTTAAGACACTTTGCAGATCACTTTGCTATCTATCTACTCCAAAATACTGTCGCATTAGATATATCCTTCTCCTTTTCCAATTCCACAACAACTTCCTCACTTTATCACTTACTACCTTACTCTTCACTTACTTCATCACAACTCATACATGTCTTCCTTCTCTAATATCTACAAGCATAATGTGATTATTATATGTCAAAGAAATATACATCAAGTTAGCTTAAATAACATTTTCCCAAATTATATTTCAATGGTCAAATCACATGCTACAAACATTAGAGAAAAATAAAAACATAATCCTTTAAGGTCCGCTTGACCCAAAATAAGAATATCCTTGAATTTCCACAATAACACGCTACCGGAGCACAAAGAACATTATCCAACTCAGGAATAGGAGGTTAAAGATGTGAACAAAAAACCATCAAAATATTATCATCAAAAACCAAGAAACCGGAGGAAACTAAATCAAATAGAACTACTCAACACTGCATGAGCAAATTTACTTTTGGAGCACAAAATTTGGAGAATGACTTCTGGAGTACCAAAACCACAAATACAACAATCTCAAAAAATGACAACAATCATATCAAAATTGCACTACCATATTTACATTAAGACTCAAATGTGGAGGAATACACTTCTAAAATAAGCTAACTGAACACTGTCAGACTACATGAATGACCGAAGAATGAAACCACTTGCCACAACAAATCACCAAATCTCTCATATCAATATAAACATATCCACAAACTAAAAATAAATATTTTCAAAGAAAAAACATATCTGCAATACATCAACAACAACTAGGATCTATCATCTGCATCATACATACTTATCTTCTACTTTTATGCATTACATCATACATACCTATCTTCCACTATTCTTCATCACATCATAATACCTATCTTCCACTATTTTGCATCGCATCCAGACCAATTTAGATCACCGGGTTTGAAATCAATGACAACTAAGACTAGTATTTCTAACAATCCCCACCAATGTCATTGATAAAAAAATGTTCATAACAAAAACTTCCCATAACCTCCCCCTTAGATAATTCTTCCTTATTTCTCCAAGATTCTAAAATTCAAAACTCAACATTTTTCCCCAATACTCAATATTTCATATCTCTCCCCCTTTGACATCAAGGAAAAAGGGTAACTACAAAAAGGTTAACGAAAAGTTTGCACGACAAAAGAAAGAATTCTTCACTTACACATCCAAAAAATTATCTTATACTTCTCCTTTAATTCTATAAATAAATTCTTCGAAAGGTTCATTTCCAAATAGATACTCAAACTCAAAGTGTCATTCTTAATTATTTCATCAACTACTTCAGATAAGGAATTGGGAATAGTAGGGTTCCATTCACACTTGTCAACTTGAACAAGGAGACCGGATAGATGTTCAAACCTAGCCTCAACAATCTCTTTTGCCTTCAAGAAAACATTCATGACATCTTCTTTTTTCCTTTGACAGAAAATAAGATCTAGCTACAAAGAGTTAATTTTCTTTCTCTGAGAACCATCTGCATCACTATAAATGTCAAATATTTGCTCATGGAATTTAATTTAAATTCAATAGAATCAACCTTAGCTTTAAAATTTTCAATAGCCATAGGCCATTGGAGATAATATTTGTATACTCTACCTGGTTTTGCAACATAGTCTATCATATCCTTAATATATTTTGAGCATATGCACACTTATTTACCATATCATCTTGGACTTCATCTTTTGCAACAGATTCCTTAAGAGGCTACTTCAAGCAATCTTTAAGAACTTCACATAGGACATCCGACAAGATGTCTACAATATTACAAAGAGAAATATTGTTCCAAACCAATTAGTCAACTAGAACTTCTTCAATCTAATATTTGATCGTAAGAGGGTCGCACAAGCCACAAATCTCCAGTCTTCTTTATTCCATCAACTTCCTTAAGCATACTCAAAATGTTCTCAATAGTGTGGGGTCATCTTCCTCTTTACTACCTTCAACTAAAGTCAATTTTTCCTTAGCCATTAAAGGTGGTTCCAGACCATCTAGGGAAATAATTTATTTTTCTTCTTCACCTTTCATCTTTTTTATTGTTGGAAAAATGGTGTCTCAACCTTGCATTTACATGAGGTTACTATTTATAGTAAGTTTTCATTTAAGCATGAAATAGTGCAAAATTCTCCCCAAAGCTTTTGGTTGGCTAGATAAGCATTCTAGTAAAGTTTCGTCACAAGATCACAACTAGTTTTGAAGATATTAAAGTTTCCATTTTGGAGGGGTCCAATGAAAGGTTTAAATTTGATTTTGAGGACTTTAGAGGCCTTAAAATCCCCTATAAAGTGGGTGTAAATGTAATAGAGGTTTACAAGGTAATAGAGCACTTCGCAAGCTTTCCTATGCTTCAAACGGTTCATCAATATGACACACGGTTCTCAAGTTATGGCCTCCAAAAGTTTGTACTCCTAAAATAGGAAAATATAAAATACATCGAACACATAAATGAGTTTTAAAAGGGAGGGACACATGTCATAGGGAATCTAGATGGGAGATAAGGTCGGCCACACCTTATTGAGTGGTTTTAGCCCTTGGTTTTGTAATATCGTTTGATGGTTTCTTGTATTGTATCTCCTTTATATGAGGTATGCGAGATAGAGGTTGTGTGTAAGAGTCTTATGGCTATTGAGTCACATTTAAATATCTGATTAGTGGTACTCCTATGAAGAGATTTCTCTACAAGTATATTGTAATCTATTTTTGATTGTTGAATAATATATTGGGTTGTTTTTGGAGTGGAGTTTTTCTCTTGAAAGGGTTTTCCCCATGTAAATCATTGTGTTATAGTTTGAATGTTATTATATCTATTTCTATTTTTTGTAACTGTTGTGACGATCTATAAAAAAATTGCATTGCCCTCCTCTCAAGGTTAGTGTAGGAAGTTGTTCTGCTACTTAACTTCCTTACAAGTGGTATTAGAGCTTGATCATCTTTGGTTTCAGTTGTAGGTTGCTGGGTTTTTTGAACTAATCTAGAATTGAGTGGGAGCTTGTGCAGAAGACACTTTATGATCTTCTTGCAGGAATTTTCAGATGGCAAATTCGTTAGGGAAAATAGAGGTGCAGAAATTTGATGGAACAAATTTTGAGATGTGGAAGATGAAGATGGAAGATCTGCTAATAGATCGAGATCTATGGGATGTTGTTGATGCGAATGGCCAAAGGCCCTCAAATCATACTGCAGTGGATCAGTATGATATTATCGACCAAAAAGGCAAGGGTCTAATTAGACTGTGCTTGGCAGATTTTGTCTTGATCAATGTCCACGAAGAAAACACTACAAAGAAGCTATGGACTACGCTTGGTGAAATGTATCAAGCAAATTTTTTGTTAAATCATATTTTCTTGAGGAACAAATTATATTCCTTAAAGATAAAAGAGGGTGGACAAATTGTAGACCATCTGGAAGCATTCAATATGTTGGTGGCTCAATTAGTATCTGTCAGTGTTAAGATGAATGAAGAGGAGAAATGTCAGATCTTGCTTTGTTCTTTACCTGATTCTTGGGATTCTCTTCTTATAGCTATCGATATTACTTTTATTGTTTTGAAGTCTAAAGATGTGGTGGGTGCCCTACTCGGTGAAGAGATGCAGAGTAAGGTATCCCTCAGTTCAAAGGAAGTCCTAATTGTTCATGGAAGACCTAAGGAAAAAGGTAAGAAGAATGAGAAGCGCAATAAGTCCAAATCGAGAGGGAGATCAAAATCTCCTAGAAATTCCAAAGTCATTTGTTGGAATTATGGTAAACTAGGTCACATCTGTAAGGACTGCAAAGAAGAAAAGAAGAAGAAAAAGAAGAAGATTGATTTTGATTTTGGGTCTGAGAAGGAAGATGGTGATGCATTTATTGCAGCTTTGGCGACTCATGCAGGTAATGATGCCTGGTTAATTGACTCAGGTACATCTTTTCATATGACTACCAATAGACATTGGTTTCTTAATATGAAGAATTTAGTGGAGGTAAGGTGTACTTAGGTGATGATTCACATTTAGACATTGTTGGTCAAGGTAAAGTTAGAATCAGGTTTTCTGATGGTAGAATAAAAAGAATTAATAGTGTGTTGCATATCCCTAAATTAAAATGAAATCTGTTATCTATGAGCAAAGTGATAGATCCGGGTGTGCAGGTAGTCTTTTCTAAAGTACGATGTAAGATGATTAAGAGTGCTATGGTAATTTCTAGAGGTGTCAAGTT
Source organism: Cryptomeria japonica (assembly GCF_030272615.1). NCBI lineage: Eukaryota > Viridiplantae > Streptophyta > Pinopsida > Cupressales > Cupressaceae > Cryptomeria > Cryptomeria japonica. The sequence continues at coordinate 23,496 of NW_026729793.1, read as the reverse complement.
CAACACTTTGTATAAGCTAGATGCATACACTGTTGAGTGTAATAGAACTTATTTAAAAAGTATATATGTGGAAGATTTGAGGGTTTCACCTTCAATAGATGGAAATGGATTTTGGGTAGCTAAGGGTTCTCTTTCTTCTGAAGCAAAGTTACCTATAGAGAAGACTATGTTATGGCACTAGAGTTTTGGCCACATTGGAGAAAAGGGTCTAAAGACCTTGAAAAATAAAAACCTTGTTGAAGGTTTGAATGATTGTAATCTTGACTTTGATTAATGTGAGCATTGAATTGATGGAAAACAAAACTGCATTCAGTTTTACTCGAGTTCTCATAAAATTTGTGGTGTTTTGGATCTTATTCATTTTGATGTTTTTGGTCTTGTAGATATTCCTTTGATTGAAAAATCCACATGTTATGTTGCATTTATTGATTATTTTAGTAGAAGGACATGGGTATATTTTCTAAAGAATAAATTTAAATTTTTCAATCGATTTAAATAATTTAAAGCAATGGTTGAGTTGCAGACTAGAAAGAAAATTAAATGTTTGAGGACAGATAATGGCGGTGAATTTTTCTCTAATGATTTTGATATATTTTGTAAAGAGTTTGGCATTAATAGACAGAAGAGAACTCTGTATTCTCCTCAATAGAATGGAGTTGTTGAAAGACTGAACATGATGTTGATGGAGAAGGATAGGAGTATGCTGAGTGGTGCTGGTCTAGAACAAATTTTTTGGGCTGAAGCAGTTGCCACTGCTTGCCACCTAATTAACAAGTCTCCTACATCAACCCTTGTTGATAAAATGCCTATGGAAGCTGTTGGATTTTGCCAAGATCAAGAGGTCAATGAAATGTACAAGATAGAGACATAATATGGGACAAGAATAAACTGTATTCTCATCAATAGAAAATGATCAACAATCAACTGGATTATCACCAATACAATGAATAGAGGCTTGCTTATATAGGCAAGGCCATATGGATGTATGAGCACACAAATATGACATGTGGCTCAATGAGAAAAAAGGGTAGGTAGGAAATAGGTGTGGGTAGGTAGGAGAAATAATATAATATTCCACATGAGGTAGATCACCCACCGAAGGTGGAATTATCACTCCACAATAAGTGGATATGATAGTGTAATAACAAGATCAACACCATAAGAGGTGGAATTTCTCCTACACACACTATCCCAATGTGACACAAACACCCAAGTGTCTCAGATCCAAACTACTATGAAATGCATTATCCTAAGTAAACTTAAGTAAGTGTAATAATATCCATGATGAATAATTATTTACACCAACACCCCCCCTGAAGTGCAACTTAGGGGAATGCACTTAAGTCTACAATGCAACTAAGCAATGCAAGATGGGTCCCGGCTACGAGGCCATGTTAGGTACCCATGCACAAATGCAAATACATGCAAACCAATGCAATGAAATCTCTCACAAAGTGGGGAAAGAGAGAAAAACCCAATGGGAAAAAACCCTCCCCCAAAAGAGAGATGAAAGCTATACAAAGAGAACTCTCATAGAAGTATGTGAGGAACAAAACCCCATGTGAGGAAAAAGTCCCCCCCATATGAGAGAAGAAGAGAAGTCAAACTGTGATCATCCCTCAATGAAGAATCTGCACCAATGATAGAAGCTCGATGTATGAAGAAACTGCTCCATGAACGTCGAACAACATTCCTCCCCTTAGGAAGAAACAAAACCAAAGGTGTATCCATGAAGTCTCCCCAATCATGAAGGGAAGATGTATCAAGAAAACTCATGATGAAAGGAATCTCTGAAAACTGCTCAAGTGTCCCCATGTCGATGCTGAAAGATACCCCTTCCAAAGGTGGTGAACTGCTCCACACTGCTGAAAAAGGAACTCCAACATCTAGTGGAGATGGATGTAGAACAATGTCCAAAGACTCATGTGTCTCCTCAAAGAATAAAGAGACCTCCTCCAACTGCTATACATAAGTATCCACAATCATGTCAACCTCGAAAGAATGATCATGTAGAGAATGAACAAGAGGGTCAGAGTGTGCCCTCGCAACAATCAAAGAAGGATCATCTTCATCAAAGAGAAGATGTATGTCATCAATGATGTCTCCCAAATCTGCAATGTAGGATTCCACAAACAAACCTGCAATATCTGTTATGTAATCATCCCATGAATCTGAAGCTGGAAGACAATGTATATCCTGCTGCACTGAATCACATGAAGGCAAAACTGTCGCACTATCTGCATCATCAGGTGCAATAGGTGATGTGATATCAATATGAGAAGATGAAATACTAGACTCAAGAACTGGGTTACATGTGAGAATCCCCATGTTCAAGTGTCCAAAGTTCTCCTCAAAATCTGAATCATCACAATAAGTGTGATCATAATGTGTAGAATCATCAAATGTGAAATCATCATCATCAACAAAATCTGAAAAGGAGTATAACCGAGATGCATGATCAACCACCCCAGTTGCAATGATAGCTCTAGTCTCCATGTCTCTAATAAAAACTGAGTCAGGTGTGAACTCCACAACTCTCTTAGTTGCGCCATGTGTGATTTGATAGATAGAAAGGAGATTGTTTGTCAAGTGGGGTACACACAACACATCATTGAAGGAGTTATCCCCAATGTCAATAGATCCTTTCCCAATCACATCCATGTATGTATGATTGCCCATCAAAATCTGTGGCATGGTGCAAGGCTCAAATGTAGAGAACATAGACTGTGAAGATGCCATATGATGAGAAGCCCCTGAATCTAGAAGCCATCTCTCTGAAGTATGATTTGTTGTAGCACATAGAGCTTTTCCTTTTCTTGTTCCAAAAGAGTGAGTTTTTCCACTTGTAGAAGCCATGAATGCTTGCCCTTTTCCTTTTGAATGTGAGGAAGTGGAAGTTGATGAATCATCCTTCTTGTAGACTTTAGGCAAATCAATGTTATGCTTTTTGATGATATGTGTGAGCTCATCAATCTTCTTAGTATGGCAACGATGTTCCTCATGACCAATCTTTTTACAATAAGCACAAGTAGGTCTCTCTCTCTTTGGCGAATTATCTTTCTTGGAAGAAGATGAATCTCCTTGTTGTGGAGAAGATGGTGCTTTATCCTTAGGCTTTGATTGCCATTTCTTCTTGTTTGAGTTGTCCTTTCCTTGATTTCCTTTGTTCCCTTGATTTGCCACTAATGCTTGAGACTTAGAAGAAGCCTTAAGAATGCCCATGCTTATCAACTTAGTTTGTTCCATCATCAACATTTCATTGAAAGCATCAAATGTAGGCATTTTGTAGCTTGAACCCATTGTCATCCTATGAGTTTGGAAACTAGAAACAAATGCTGCATATTCTTGTGGAAGCTTCCCTATCAAGTTGAATATCAATTGAGTATCCTTCTTATCAATGCCACAATCTTTGAGTTGTGCCCTCAACTCATTTGCCTTAGTGACATAATCTTGTATAGTATCAAAGTTCTTGGGATCTAACATGGTGAGATCACTATCAATTTGATATCCCCTAATCTCATCAACTTGACCATACAAGTCTTGAAACTTTTGCCAAGCATCCTTGATTAGAGTACATTTCTCAATATGAAAAATGAGATCCTTTGATACATACTTTCTTAAGGTACCAATTGCCATGATATTTTTAGTGAGCCAATCTAAGTGACCAACTGGATCAGCCTTAGGATCAGCTGGAGCAACAATAGTTCCATCAATGTAATGAGTGAGTCCTTTTTCCATAAGTTTACTCCATGCATCAATTTTCCAAGTAGCATAGTTATGTGGAGTTAAGAGAGGAAACTTAGAAGAACCCATAGTAGCAAAAAGGAAAGAACACAAGAGCACAAAAGCACAAGAGACACCCCGCAAATTCAATCAATCAAAGTACCCCCCCAAAAGTGATGATTTTGGCACTTTATACTTAGTGCGATTACAATGAGCCACTTGCAAAATAAGGCAAAGTGGGCTTATGATGCAAATTTTACAACTTCTCAAATGAGATACAAGAGACTTCAATCAATAGTGCAATGAATCTAACTGAGATTCAAACAAATATACAAGTACCAAGATAGCCAAAAATGGCTAAGATCTGAAAGTACAATTTCTACTTACAATGAAATCAATCTGATAGCATCATGTGAAATTAGACAAAAAAATATGCACTTTAAAAAAAAACGGCACCTAAAAAGGAGGTCGGATGACCCCAAACGAAGCCTCTGAAGTTGCAAAAACTGGGATTACTCAGGGACAGTCACCAAAAACTGCATTTTCTAAAAACTCCATGCATCAAAATCAAAAAATTATTTCACCACTGCGGAGAGCATGAAATTCTAGCCCATTTCAAAAAAAATTGCACCCAAAAAGGAGCAAAAATGAGCAAGTTATGGCCATTTGAAGTTGAACTCCAAAATCAAAAATGCAAATGAGAGGGGGTCCAAAAAAATTTCAAACCCTGCTAATGTGGCACTGACGTCAGCAAAACACTGTTTTAAATTTGACGGCGGTATGACCGTCGCAAAAACTTCGCCCCCTGGCTGACTGGGCATCCGTACTGTACGGACAGACTGCGTGGCGTGCTGACTGTGTATTCCGTACTGTACGGAAATGCTGACTGTGCTGCTGATGTGGCAGGGTGATGTGGCGTCCATACAGAATCTGACTCGGCGTATGGAGAATCAACGTGTCTGTACGGTTTTCCGCATGGCGGATGAGCTGGCCGAGGAACCTACGGTTGCGGACGAGCGGCGCCGGTGGTGACGTTCGAGCGGAGGCGAGGGCCGGCAGGGACGTGCCGGTGGCGACAGGAGGCGCCGGAGTCCGGGGAGTGGAAGCCGGGACAGAGGCCGAGACGGTGCTGCGGGGGGCCGCTAGCGGGAGGCGGCGACTATCGTCAGCGCGGTGCGGGGCGGTCTTCGGCGGAGCGGAGCGTCGGGGGAGCTGCCGGAGCGGGGAGGACGCGTTGCCGGTGCCGGAGAGGACACGGCTCGAGCGGGAGATGGACGCGAGGATTCCTGGAGTGGAGCAGCGGCGTGGGCACAGGCTCGAGCATCGGTGGCTCCGGAGGAGATGCGGCGCTGGCGGAAACGAGCGTCGGGGGCTCCGGAGGAGATGCGGCGCTGGCGGGACTCGGCGACTGACGGCGATGGAGTACGGTTGATGGTAGGTAGGTACTATGGTACACTGTGACCTGCAAAACGACAGGTACGATCGGCACGGGGGGGGTCTGCAGACCCCCCAAAAACCCCCATTTTTTTTTTTTTTTGATTTTTTTCCTTTTCAATTTTTTTTTTTTGATCGAAATTTTTCAAAATTTTTCAATTTTTTTTTTGATTTTTGAATTTTTCAAACAATTTTCAAAAAAATGAATTTTTTTTTTTTGAATATTAAATAAAAAATTTCGAAATCCGTACGATATAGCAAAATTGGGGAAAAAAAATTTTCTCACCAAAATAGGCCAACTTTATAACCAAAATTCATGGAAATGGCCTTCTGGACGCAATGGTGAGGTCGGATCTGGTCTAGGATGCCTCCAAATGATGCTGCTCCTCAGATTTGCCTCTTGACGTCACAATAATGCCTCTTCAAGACGAATCAATGAAACTCCAAATAGCTCTGATACCATGTTGGATTTTGCCAAGATCAAGAGGTCAATGAAATGTACAAGATAGAGACATAATATGGGACAAGAATAAACTGTATTCTCATCAATAGAAAATGATCAACAATCAACTGGATTATCACCAATACAATGAATAGAGGCTTGCTTATATAGGCAAGGCCATATGGATGTATGAGCACACAAATATGACATTTGGCTCAATGAGAAAAAAGGGTAGGTAGGAAATAGGTGTGGGTAGGTAGGAGAAATAATATAATAGTCCACATGAGGTGGATCACCCACCGAAGGTGGAATTATCACTCCACAATAAGTGGATATGATAGTGTAATAACAAGATCAACACCATAAGAGGTGGAATTTCTCCTACACACACTATCCCAATGTGACACAAACACCCAAGTGTCTCATATCCAAACTACTATGAAATGCATTATCCTAAGTAAACTTAAGTAAGTGTAATAATATCCATGATGAATAATTATTTACACCAACATAAGCATCTTCGGGTCACAAGCCTTCATTAAGACATCTTAGAGTTTTTGGTTGTGAGGCATATGCACATGTGCCAAAGGAGAAGTGGACAAAGTTGGAGATCAAGGTTGTGAAATGTATCTTCATTGGGTATAGTTATGGTGTGAAAGGATACAAGCTTTGGGACCCTATTGCACAAAGGGTAATTCTTAGTAGAAGTGTTATTTTTAGAGAAATTAAGTCTCCTTCTATTACATTGCAGCCATAATAGACTAAAAAGGAATATGTGATTCAATTTCCTTCTACACCTAAAAGAGTTGAATCAAGACCCCTAGATAGGCAAGAAGTTGAGGAGAGCTCGTCTAGCTTTGAATCTTCAGAAGAGGAGGAAGAACCTCCAGCTCAACTTGTTTGAAGGTCTACAAGACATAGACAACCACCTGATGACTAGAGATGTATTTTTGCTTTGAATACTAATATGGATGAAACAAAATCTATAGAAGAGGCTTTAGGTATGAATGATGTAGAATCCTAAAAGATTGGTATGGAAGAAGAAATGACAGCTTTGAAAAAGAATGACACATGGGATCTTGTACCATTTCTTGAAGGACAGAAACCTATTGGTTGTAAATGGGTGTTCAAGAAATAGACTGGTTCAGATGGGAGCATTGATAAGTATAAAGTTAGGTTGGTTGCAAAAAGCTACTCTCAAGTTGAGGGGGTTCTTTTGAAATTTGATAAGGCTTATCCAACATCATATGATCATCATCAATATAGGTCAAAACAAATTTAATCATTTCCTCATGTGCAAACCATAGAAAATCACTCCAAACATCCAAACCTTTATACCCTAAATGTTTGATTTTCTACGAATCATCATCTGACAAATAACTTCCCAAAAATTTATTTTCTCATGATTGTATTCCTCTAATTGCACATTTTCAATTGTTTGAACATTCCTACTGCTAGATTCTCCTACAACTGACTTCTTAGAATCCATAGAGAAAAAATATGAAAAATTCCTTTTATACAAACTTCACTTTGAATCTCCTTCTTCTCTCCAAGTGCTCTACTCTTCAAATTCTTCAATTCACAATGTAAAAATGATCTATTTGACTTATTCGATGTACCTAGGGTTTCATCACCAAAAATTGTCTTATCGTAGTGATGTCAACCGATCTTTGTACTTCAACATACCCAATCCACCTAATAATATATCAAGAACAACGCTAAAAACATAAGACACTACATGCATCTCTTTATGCAAGGGGATACAAATAGATATTTCTTTGAAACTCCCCCAAGCCAAATCTACAGGATCAATTTCTGGAAGAAGAAGCACCAACATCGAATTCAAGTGCAACAGACTCAACTAATTCTTTCTTTCTCCATACCATATTCTTCTTCTTCTTAAGATCATTATATTTCACCAGAGCATTCACATTCCTACATTTGTTAACAAAATGTCCATATTTGTTGCAATTGTAACATTTTACATTCCCTATCTTGAAATCATCTAATTTATTCTAAATCTTCATTGATTAGCTTTATGACCAAATTTGTAGTATATGTGACAATAACCTTGAAAGGGCTTATTTATAAGTGATCCATTTACTCCATTCACAAACTGTCTATAGCTTTTATAATTCATGACTTGATTACTGCAATTATTAGCCCTATGTCTTAAACTTCTACATGTAAAGCGTTGAATATTCTAATTTACATTGCACCTTCAATCTATAGGTTTATGTCCAAAATAATTGCATTGAAAAAAATAACCATTAAATGATGAGTATCTTTGAGCATTAGGTTACCGAATCAGAGGTTTGTTTATAGTAGGTCCAGGATTCGAGACTATGTTTGAATCTTCAAGTTTCTTCTCACCTTCCATTTTTTCTTACCCTTTAATTTTGTCATTATGTTTTGAACATTCACCAGAAAACCCTAAACCTTCTTTATCCTTGTGAGATTTCTAGATGGATAAAAGTTTTTCCAATAATGCACTACTTTCACTGACTTTCACTTCTGACTTCAGCTTCAATAATTCTTGTTCCATCTTCCCATTTTTTTCTGACTTTAGATTGATTGTATCATTCAAGATTTCCTCAAATTTCCCTTTCTTCAATCTACAACTTCAGGTTCACAATAGTCTCATTTACTTGCTTCAATTCCTTGTTAACTGTTCAATGCCTTACTTTAAACTTTAGGATTTGATCTCTTAGCTGCTTCACACATTCATTTGCTACCTTAACATTCTCTTTCAAGTCTTCATTCTCAAATTTAATACTCTAAATATCTTCAAGGTTTGTGTTCAATTCTTCATCCAAATAATATTCTCCATCCATATCCATAGGAACCATTTGTTCAAATCAAGATCTCCCTCAAGCAATTAAGCTAGCAACAAGGGACCAAGCTCTGATACCAATTGTTGAACAAACTAGAATACTGAGGGGGGTGAATAAGTATTCCCAAAATAAAGCACTCTGATAATCTAAAACTTGATTTTATTTTAGATGTCCTTAGTAAGAAATGAAGTATGCAATAGAAATGAAATGCACAACATAAACAACCATAATAGAGACACCAAATTTGTATACATGGAAAACCCAAATGGAAAAAACCACGGAGAGGGTTAACTCACAAGATAATATAACAAGTTATATGGGATTACAAAAGAGGCTCACTACTAGAGGGCTCGCTACCCAGATTACAATGACTCATTTTCAGAAAAGGCTCATTGCAAGAAAATAAAGAAATGAAACAATAAAATTGCATCTACAAATGCATGGGATCAATTCCTATTAAGCTCAAACAACACAATAATTGGTTGCACTAGATCTGGTTAAGAAACTATGCAAATCACTTTACTATCTGTTTGCTCCAAAATATTGTCGCACTAGATCTATCCCTCATTTTCTCTTTCAGTAATAACATTCTCACTTTATCGCTTACTATCTGACTCTTCACTTACTTCATTGTAATTCATACATCTCTTCCTTCTCTCATATCTCTCAAGCATAATGTAATCATGTGTGTGTGTGTGTGTGTGTGTGTGTGTGTGTGTGTGTGTGTGAATAGGAATATACATCAAGTCGACTTCAATAACATTTTCCCAAATAATATTTCAATGGTCAAATCACATGCTACAAACACTAGAGAAAAATATCAACATAATCCTTCAAGGTTGTCTTCATCCAGAATAAGCATATCCTTGAATTTCCATAATAACACACTATTGAAGCACAAAGAACATGATTCAACTTAGCATTGTGAGGTTTAAGACACAAACAATGTGTAGACACCTAAAAATGTCTCATTAATCTGCACTAATTATTCGTCGTATTAATTAAATAATTATTTAATTAAACTAATTAAATTTTTCTAAGTTAATTCTAATCATCACATTTCTCCAAAACTACTAATCTTCATCATTTAATCATTTAACTATTTCTTATGATTAATTAAATATTATTATTTAATTACTTACAATTTAATCCTTTAATTAAATAATCTTTGTTATTTAATTAAATTGAATTTCACATAATTAAATAATTTATTTAAATTATTTAGTTAACTAATTCATCCTTCTAATCCAAATTTTAATTTCAAATTTCCCCAAATTTCAATTAATTACATGTGCATTTCCCTTTTCAAAAATTCAAATTGAAATAAAAATGAAATTTGAAATTTATCTAAAAATCCTACAACACATGTTGAAATTCTAACTCCCACTGCCTTTCAGACTGACTGGGCAATCAATTCAGTCAACTGAGCAATCTATCCAATCATCTCCCCAGGTAACTTAGTTAACTCCTCAATCACCTTTTTCAACTCTCAATCAGGTTTTCAGAACAAAGCAATCAATTCAATTAACATACCAATCAACTTAGTTCACTGATCAGTCAATTCAGTTGACTCATTAATCAGACGAGTTTAACTCCCAATCATTTTTTTCTCAAGAAATCTCAACCATTGATCAATTTTGTTCCCGAATGAATCTCAATCATCCATTCTCATCCTCCAGAATCTATAAATTAGGCTCATTTCTCCTAATTTTTCTTAACCATTATCTTCAAAATTATTGTGCCATCCTTATGTAGGTAGTCCAGTAAAACATTAAGAGCCATACAACACAATATTGGAGAAGAGAAATGGAAGCCATGATTCAAATTACTAGAGGCAGTTTTCATTCGATAGTTATTCATTCTATTAAATTTGATTCTATCTCATTGTCATTTATCATATTTTCTTGATTAGAATTGAATTCTAGTGGTTAATTCATCTATCCTAGTAAATTATGCATAAAAATCCAATAAAACAAATGGTATAACAGACAAGAATCTTACAACAACTGATATTTTGTTCATTTTAAATGTTTTTGCAGGTGCTCAGTATGGATTTTCTCATGTGTGCCCAAAATTTCACAATCGTGTCATCAAAATTTCGCATTGGTTTAGATTTTATGTTGCATTTCACTATCAATTTCACATTCATAAATATTTTATTCCACATTCATAAATTAAATTTTTCATTCATAAATAGAATTTTGCATTCGTAAATAAAATTTTGCATAAGTAAATAGAATTTCGTATAAGTAAATAGAATTTCACATTTGGTTAGTTAAAAATTTGCTTTTACAAAAATGGGATTTAGGATCTTGCAATTTTCATTCTTGAATTGCAAATCATAACCTTTATCAACCATCTGTCCAACACTCAAAAGATTATGCTTCAAACCTTCAACATACAAGACATCTTCAGTGTTATGCTTACCATCAAAAGAAATAGCACCTCTACCATGGATTGCACAAGCTTTGTCATCTCCAAATCTTACTATTCCATCATCATATCTTTCCATGCTCACAAATTGTCTTTTATCACCATTCATATGATGTGAACAACCCTTGTCAATCACCTATTCATCTTTCTCTTCAAATTTAGTAGCCAAAGCTTTCTCCTCAATAATATAGCTTGTGGAATCAACAAGTACCAATCTATATTCTTTAATGACAATAAACACAACTTCGTCTCCTTTTCATTCTTCATTTGTAACACCTTCATCAGCAGTATAATAATAGTTCTTCTGATTCCTATACTTCTGGTTAGACTTATAAGGCTTATCATACTTCTCATGCTTCTCATATCTATCATTTATATCATGCTTATCAAACTTATCATGCCTGTCATATTTAGGTATTCTCTCTAGGCATTTAGAAGAAAACTATCCTATCTTATTACAAGAGAAACATTTCAGAGGCAATTTTCCATCATACTTACCAACTCCTTTAGGCAATCTTCAGGCAATCAATTCTTCAAGCTCATCCAATTCTCTTTCTTTCTTTTCCATCTCTCTCTCTCTCTCTCTCTCATATCTATATATTTTTCACTCATCAGGATCATACTTCTAGTTTCCAAATACAAATGTTGATTCTATAAATGTTGTCTCAGATTTTCCATATGATTCTCCAAACTTGCTCAGTTCAAATGCAACAATCTTCCCAACCAGCATATCTCATCATATTAGTCACACTCTGGATCTCATCAATAGTAGCTACCTTATGTTTATAAGATGGAGGAAATTATCTCATCACCTTAGTAACAATTTCATCTTATTCAAGGGTTCCACATGCACATCTGATACCTAGGACAAGGTCATTCACCTTAGCCATAAAAGAGTGTATGTTCTCATCTTCTCCCATCTTAGCATCTCATATTTCCCTTTCGAGATCTGCAACTAAGAAACTTGCACTTGTTTATCTCCTTCATATAGGGTCTCAAGCTTCTCCTAGATATCATGTGCAGACTGAAGTCCCATTACATTAGTCATCTCTGAATCAGTCAGGGCATTTAGCAATGTTTCCTTAGCTCTAATGTTATTTTCAGCTTCCTTAATCTCATCAGCAATAATTAGTCCATTATGAGGAACATAATAAGTATTCTTTGTGATCTTCCAATAATCTTCTCCAAGACATCTCAAATACACCTCCATTTGGTTCTTCCATATATCATAGTTACTTCCATCAAATCGCGAACTCTCCTTCTTAAAGATAACACCACCAATTTCCATCCCGAATCTCCTCAAGCAGTCAGGCTTCTTCTATAGGATCTAGTTCTAATACCACTTGTTGGCAAAAACAATGAGAGAAACCTGAAAGGGGGGTTGAATCAGTTTTCACCATATCCACAGTAAGATGATACTCTACAATAGTATGTGTAAATATTACAATGGGGAATGCACATGCATTTAGGCACACTGCCTAGAGCTCACTACTCAAATACAATGACCCAGAAGGCTACAATGCTTAGGGAAGTCTCACTAACTTACAACAAAATTTAGACTACAATTCGGAAGAGATGAACTACAATAATAACATCTGCTAATGCCTGATGACAATTATGGTTAAGCATAATTGTCTGCTCTGCAACACCAATCTCTACTCAATCACAATGCTAAATGATGAATCACTTGTTGACACGTACACCACTCTGTGATAATGCAGACACCAGATCAATACCTAAATTACATGAATGTGACACCTATATATACAATTCATAAACCTTGACAACAAGGTCGACTAAACCATTAACTCACAATTATAAAATTACATCACACGATACAAACATCAACCACCAGACCAACATAATGATATACATGACATAACATGGACCTAAATCAAATTTCCAAATGCAAATCATCGGATCATTAAAATCACCAACAACTCACACAACGATCAATGCAAATCAGTAAACAAATAGGAAATAATTAAGAAACACCAATAAGTACATTGGAATCATCAGCAATAGCCACAAAAACACCATCTTTCAAATCTTCATCGATCAACATCTGAAAACTCAAGAGCACAACCAACTAGCAACTGTCATGAATAAAGATAACTTGCAGAGTAGAAAATCATGAACCATCTAAAATGACAACACAAATCCATCCCAAATAGTATCCCAAAGACTCAGATCAAGATCTAATCACACCAGAATATACCTGAGAAAATACTGAACTCTGCAAAGCACCAATACTACAAACATAAGATCCTAAAAAAATAAAGGCACAAGAAGTCATGGTTATATCTTTTCCAATCTCTTTAACTCATCTTCTCATTCATTCTAACTCCATCTCAAATCATTTCCTCAAATCAAATATTCTATCCATCAATAAATACCATCTCCTGACATTCTTCACTTCTTACTAATATCTTAATCATTCATCCAACTTTCATTTATCATTCATCTTATAGAGGATGTGTCCTTCTTGAAACTAGATGTGGTCATCTATCTTTGTCTTATACAAGATGTATCCTTCCTGAAACTGGACGTTTTGATCATCTTTGTCTTATATAGGATGTGTCCTTCTTGAAACAAGACTTGATCTTTATCTTATCAATCCGACAAATTCTATCAATCATCAATCGATCAATCTACAAAATCACTCCAACCATTTCTCCTACCTAATCAAACCCATTCATGTCATCAACCAACTACTCTTCTATCTTTAATATAACATTCTTCTTGTTTTGAGAGATTTGTCATGGCTTTAATGCACAAACAATATCTTGAGGGGGCATCTTACCATATTTACACCCTAAGCATTGTCGGGGCACACTGGGACAAGAAAATTTTCATTTTCTTTGAAACAACGTTGGTTCAACATTGTCTCAAAGAGGGACAAATGTAGACACCTAGAAATGTCTCATTAATTTGCACTAATTATTCATCTTATTAATTAAATAATTATTTAATTATTTAATTAAACTAATTAAATTATTCTAAATTAATTCTAATCATCACATTTATCTAAAATTACTAATCTTCGTCATTTAACCATTTAGCTATTTCTTAAAATTAATTAAATATTTATTATTTAATTAATAGCAATTTAATCCTTTAATTAAATAATCTTTATTATTTAATTATATTCAATTTCACATAATTAAATAGTTTCTTTAAATTATTTAATTATCTAATTCATTCTTCTAATCCAAATTTCAATTTCTCCAAATTTCAATGTCACCAAATTTCAATTAATTACATATGCATTTCCCTTTTTGAAAATCCAAATTCAAATTAAAATAAAAATGAAATTTGAAATTTATCTCAAAATCCCACAGCATATGTTGAAATTCTAACTCTCGCTGACTTTCAGTCTAACTGGATAATCAATTTAGTCAATTAAGCAATCTATTTAGTCATCTCCCTAGTTAGCTTGGTTAACTCCTCAGACACCTTTTTCAACTCTCAATCAACTTTTCAGAACAGAGCAATCAATTTAGTTAACAGACCAATCAACTCAGTTTACTGATCAATCAATCTAGTTTACTCATCAATCAAATGATTTTAACTCCCAATTAGTTTTATCTCATGGAATCTCAGCCATTAATCAATTATGTTCCAGAATTAATCTCAACCATCCATTCTCATCCTCCAAAATCTATAAATTCAACCCATTTCTCCTAATTTTTATTAACCACTATCTTTGAAATTATTGTGTCATCCTTATGCAGGTACTCCAATGCAACACTAAGAGCCACACAACATAATATTGGAGAAGAGAAATGGAAGCCATGATTCAAATAAATAGAGGGAGTTTTCATTAGATCGTTATTCATTCTATTGATTTTTATTCTATTTCATTGTCATGTATCGGATTTTCTCACTTAGAATTGAATTCTAGTGGTTAATTCATCTATTCTAGTTAATTATTCATAAAAAGCCTATAAACCATAATGAATCATTAAAAGATTATCATCAAAAATAAAGAAACCGGAGCACATAAAACTTCTCAACACTGCATAACTGAATTCACTTCTAGAGCACAAAATCTAGAGCATGACTTCTGGAGCACCAAAACCACTAATACAACAAACTCAAATAATGACAACAATCATATCATAATTGCACTACCATAGGTGCATTAAGACTCAAATGCAAAGGAATACACTTCTAAAATAAGCTAAATTAACACTGTCAGACTGCATGAGGGTTGATTCACAATAGGGTTCCCACTTTTACTCTCAAAGGAAAATCATGGGTGTGGGAAAAAAAATTTAAGGTGGTTCACACGAACTAGTGGCATTCACTCAAACTACCCATGGGGGTTCGAACGAACCCCATTTCATGTTGGGGTTCAAATGAACCCAAACCTGAAATTGGGTTCATTTGAACCCAATCAAATATTATACTTAAAGGGGTTTCCTCGAATCCCCCCTTCAAGTGAACCCCTATTAAAAAATTTTTATAATGGTTTGTGCCTTCCATGTTCGTACGAACATGGGTTCGAGCGAACTATGGGGGGTTCATTCGAACCAGCTTCGCTCGAAGGGGTGTTCATTCGAACCCCCTTTCTAGGCATATCTCCCCCAATCTCTTCAGACTTTTGATAAATTTTGGCCTTCAAACCTCTCGTTGAAGGCTCAAATAAGAGAATCGTGACAACCCAAAATATAGGATAGTAACTTCCTTGAAGCAAGCTTTTTATCGACTATAATTTTGTTACATTGTAAGTTTATTATAATCTTATTTTTTAAATTTTACCAGATATAGGTTTTTCACCGAACATGAACTTCTTTGTTCAATGCATTCGAAAAAATAGTAAACTAATTCAAAAGAGTTCTAAGAGATTTCCACAATCCATCATATAATCAAGAGAGTATTTCTGGATGCAAAAATCTTTCACACAATCAAATCCAAAAATGGTCTCTTGATTATAATTCAAAAGAATTCTGAAAAATATCTATACCCTAGGTATTGATGTCTTCTTTCAAACAAAAAAAAGTGAATTTTGATATATATAGAACAAGTTATGTGTTCAAACATACACCTATATCTAAATTATAATTAGTCTGACTTCAAAACTTAATAAAATGAAAAATATTCAACATAGATCACTATCAAACCAACTGCATGCCTTGGGTATTTATGTTACAAACGAAAATTTGAAAGAATTTGTTTTTTATCATTTATAGAAAAAAAAGATGTGTTTTGGTATGCACGTCACTCTTAAAAAAAATTGTTTTCTATAAAAAGTACTTTTTGAGGGAGATGGAAAAATCAATACAATTTTCTTCAAAAAAATTGAAAAAAATATATTTAGAATCTGTAGACAAGATGTTACAAATCACTAGTTTACATCATCTACAAATTCTTAACGGTTTAAAAGTTATAAGTGTCGGAAAGCGAAGGATTTTTTTAAAATGTTCATCTAAGAGTCAAAGTTGGTCAAAAAATGGGAACTAGTATTGTGAGTTCACCCATGAACGACTAGAGCATGAAACCACTTGCTACAACCGATCACCAAATCTATCATATCAAGATAAACGTATCCTCATACTGACAATACATATTTCCGAAGCAAAAATATATCTGCAATACATCAACAACAACTAGGATTTGTCATCTACATCATACATACTTATCTTTTATTGTTTTCCATCACATCATACATACATATCTTCCACTATTCTGCATCACATCATACATGTACCTAGCTTCCACTGTTTGGCATAACATCTAAACCAATCCAGATCATCGGGTTTCACATCAATGACAACTAAGACTAGTATTTCTAACAACATGTCACATGCGAAAGAATAAATTTATAAATAATTGGGACACGTGGTTCAAGAAGTCTCATTGGCATTGGTCATAGGATGTTTTATGGAATCCTACATGGGTCTAATTTGTATCATAGAATCATGCAATACTATGTAGTTTTAGATGGAATCTATTGAGGGTTCATCTATTTATGTGGCAGATATTCCATACATAAAATATGCATTTTCACCTTAGGGCTACACGTCCTTTTTACATTTGGTCATATAAAATATGCAGATATTCCATGTAAAATATGCATTTTAATCTTTAGTAAATGTGCTAATGATTGTATGGAAGTAATAGCTATCACTTTTAAAGATACAAAGGGGGTTAAAGGTATGAGAATTTCATAAATTGTAGGTTGAAATTGAGAAATGCACCAAGTAGAATCAGTTTCTATGTTGTTTTGATTAAGTAACACATCTATATTAGTCTTATCTTTTCTGGCCTTGGCCCTTTGCACCCCTCCCCCTCTCCAAAAAAAAAAAGCCACGTCTATATTAGTCAAAATATTTTAATTAATTAAAAATTATTAAATCTTAAATACATTCCTAATATTTTATGAGTAATAGTTAATAACCATGTTTCTTTTATTTTTTACATGCGATCAATTGATCAAGTAGCATATGCCAAACATACATATCTAAATTGGAATGCCCTCAAGTATTCAACAATATTAAAGGTTTTAGTCATATATTGAAAATTAATATATGATCATCTTATTTTATAATATCTTTGGATATACAAGCAAGATTGAAGTAGATATAATATTAATATTTATTTTAACATGGAACTATAATATTGAGTCACAATGATTTTCTAATATCTCAAAAACTACTCCAAAATACATGGTATAAGCTTGTGGCTAATTAAATATTCATTCAACAATTAAAGTATTATAATAGAATTCTTCTATAATTTTTAGAAAAAAAAAAAAGAAATAAACAAGGTGATTATTTAATGGGTAACAAGAACCTATAAATGTACAACATTGTGAAATGAAAGTGGGGATATATTTGGTGTTTTTGAGTGAAGAAGAAAGATATTTCATTCATTTTTAGTAAACAAAAAACTATCAACCTTTTATATATCATTTACAACTCAATTTTTTTTTAGAACTATATTGCTAGTGGTACATCATGTGTTCATCAAACATTCTTTCTTTTACAATTTTGAAAAAAAATAGCTATTTTAAAAAAATTAAAGCTTTCTTTTCTTTAGAGAAGTACAAGAACTTTTTATTGCAAGTAGGTCCTTTTTAAAACTATGTGCAATAAATTAGAGAATTGTAAAAATTGTGATACAAAGATTTATTATCTAGTATAGTCTTGATTTAGAACAAATAATAAACCTTTATAGAATATTATGTTGAGTGAGGCTACCAACTGTAGCGAGAGACATGGAGCAAGAAATCTCATCTTGACCATAAACAAATTCCTATACACAAAATTTTATATTAATAACAAATAAAATATGTTTAATTATTCAATTTTGAGATAACATAAACAATCTACATATATAAGAGCCAATGAAAATTTGTCTTGAAAAAGATTATAGTAGTCTCCTTTACATTTTAGCTTTATAATATTTTGACCTATGATAGATACTTCAAACAATAGGGAACACTAGAGTTCACCTCTAACATTTCAATAAATTATAGATCCATCCCTTCATAGTGTCCAATTCTTCATCCATGGAAATAAAAACTTCAAGATTGTATCAATTTTATTGAAGTACTTCCTTCTCCAATTGATTTTTAACACAATCAATGAAATTATCCCTCCAAAAGCTGCTCCATATGATAGTCCCACTGCTATCTTATACCATGGATATTCAATGATTTTCTTTCCTTTGTTTACTAAAACTAGAGGAGGAGGGGCAACAAATTGTGGCCAAGAACAATTTTGGGGTAAGGGGCAGCCCCATAAATTTGGATTCCCTGAATAAGAGGATTCTCCAAATGTACCAGTTATATGTCGTCCTTGTGGTATACTTCCTGAAAGATTGTTGTTTGATAAATTCAGTGAGCCCAAATAACTTAGAGATTCAAGCTTTGCAGGAATTTGTCCAGAAAAATGATTTCTTGAAAGGTCCAGTTCCTCCAACTGTCTCATTTCTCCCAAACTATTTGGAATGGTCCCATTCAAGTTGTTCATTGAAAGGTTTAGAAGCCTCAACCCCTTCAATTTTCCAAAATTAAAAGGAATTTCTCCCTCCAGTTTATTGTTTGAGAGATCTATGCATGTGAGAGTAGAAAGAATATATGTGTACTGCTGATCCGTGCCTTTCAAAGTCATATCAATTCCATCATGATATAATTCTTTAGTATTAGGATTGGACAATAGATAACCATCTTGGCTTTCTATCATCATTGCTTGCAACAATACAATTGTGTGTGGAATTGGACCTGAGATATTATTGGAAGAAAGAAGTAAAATCTGAAGATTCGTTAATTGACCAAGCTCTGGAGGAATGCTACCTGTAAAATTATTCCCCTTCATCACCAATACTCTCAGCATTGAAAGATTTTTAAGTGATGATGGTATTTCTTCTCCAAATAAATTATTCCCAATATCAAGAACTTGTAACTCTGAACAATTTGCTATTGAGGAGGGCAATGATCCTTTGAGCTTATTATTATGAACAACTAATGAGTATAATTCACTTAACTGACTGAACTCATGTGGTAAGGTTCCTTCCAAACTATTATTTCCCAAATTTAAGACTATGAGGGAAGAGCATTTGGACAAACTCACAGGAATATTGCCACTGAACAAATTGTCTCTCAGAGTCAATGTTGCCATACTAGGAGAGCACATAGATGGGATGGGCCCACTCAATTTATTTCTAGACACATCTAGAATTTCTAGGTGCATGCATATTGAAGCATTCAAAAATAAACTTCCTTCTAAATGATTTCCTGAAAGATTTAGAGTGCGCAACATAGGACTGGTTTCACATAGCCAAGAGGGAATTTGTCCCACTAGACCAGTGTTAACTAATTCCAGCCCTTCAAGCGAGAATTGTGTTGAAAGCCATGGTGGAACTTCACCGTCAATCATACATGACACTAATTGTAACTGGGATAACTGAAAGGGTGGAATCCAGGTTTTGCTAATATTTAGCACGCAATCGGATAATGACAAACCCCAAAGGTTTGTAAGGTTGTTAAAGAAAGTTTCTGGAACCGACTGTTTTAATGACAGGGTCAGAACTTTTAAGGAAGCTGGAAATGACGATGGAAAGATGGTTTCATTGAAATGATTGCCATGAGCATAGAAACTATCGAGGGAGGAAAGCCGAGCAAATGAAGGGGGAACGGTCCCAGTTAGGTTGTTATTGCTAACACCGACAGACAACAGTAAAGAGAGGTTGCCCAAGGAATATGGGATGATACCGTTCAGTTGATTGTATCCAAGGTGAAGTTCATTTAAAGAAGAAAGGCTTCCAAGAAAATCTGGTATACTCCCACTTAATTCATTCCCGGAAAGGTCAAGATAAGAAAGAGATGAAAGATTACCCAGAGAAGCCGGTATGCTTCCACTGAGTTGGTTGTATTCAAGTTGAAGACTAGTTAAAGAAGAAAGGTTGCCCAAATAGGAAGGTATGCTTCCATTGAACATATTGGCACTAAGATGAAGCGTAGTTAAAGAAGAAAGGTTGCCCAAACAGGAAGGTATGCTTCCATTGAACATATTCTCACTAAGATCAAGGTATGTAAGTCGGGTGAGCAAACAAAGGGAAGATGGAATCATCCCACTCAATTCATTAGAAGATAAATGTAGAAATTCCATGTAAGTGAGATTTCCCAAACAGGGAGGAAGAGTGGTAGTACCTGTTACATTATATATCTCCAGTGATGTGAGAAAACGAAGTCGGCACAGGCTTTCAGATATGACACCGTGAAGGAAGAGTAATCGAACAGAGACAACATGGTTGGTGTGATTGTCGCAGGATATGCCTTTCCAGCTGCAACAGTCGGTTCCATTTACCCACGAAGAGAGTGAGCCGCGAGAGTCATTGAAGGGGGCTTTGAAGCGAAGGAGGGCATCAGATTCATGGGAAGGACATGCATTGGACACAGAAAGAGAAAGGGGGGAAAACACAACAAAAAATGAAATGAAAAGCACGCACAGGTTCTGTAAAGAGATGGCCATTGGAATTGCAGATAATGTTAGACTGCATGGAGGGCTTTATTTATTCATTCTTAGACTGCCTGCCAGTCAATGGTCAATGATTTCTTTTTTATTTTTAAAATTGGATGGTTATTTGTGTGGCCCATAACGAACGACCTGAATGACTTACCCATATCTTTCCACAACGATTAATTTGGTTTCACACACGCCATTTTGCTTTTTGCTTTTTCTTAAATATTTTAGAGATGTTTGTAAATCAGTGCAGCTACACGCCATTTTTCTTTATTTATTTTTCTCATCAATACACGTGGTGTGTGTGGACCAAATAATTGCCAATTAGTGAGGTTGGGCGATTTCCAGGAAGCTTTGAACATATGAATGGATATATATATATTAGTGAGTTTAGAAATTTAATTTTTTTAAATAAAATATGAATGGATATATATATATTTTTTTTTCGGTTTGGTGCACTTCCATCATTTGACGTGTTCATTTGGAAAGGATGATGTGAAAACAGATTAAAAAGCTAATCATTTATATTATTATTAAATGTTTTATAGAATTGTAATTTATTTTAAAATCTTATTATTAAATTGATAGTGAATATATATAAATTTATTTTTATAAAATATGAATGGATATAAAATGTCATTTGTAAATATCTTTTAAGTTAATTTTTATATTCAATATTATTTTGTTGTAATAATAAATAATTGTTAAAGAAAAATTAGTTAGATTATAATGTTATGTGGAGGGTTTAATGATATTGATAATAGTTGTGGTCTTTTCCATGAAAACATCTTGATAATTCATTAATATTTTAAAAAAAAGAGAATTATTTTCATATATATTTTCTATCAATTAAATTTAGGAAAATTTATTTAAAATTTTTTTAAAACATTTGTGACAAATTGAAAAGGTCAATTAAAATATTAGATGACAATATGTTATTGGTTTAAAAACAATGGGATGACAAATTTTTTTTTTTTTAAACTTACATTTGAATAAAATTGAATCTTATTTTTTTTAAGAAAAGGCTACTTAAGAATGTGTCCAAGCCTTGAAAAGGTCTTTCCTTTCCCTCATTTGTATTTTGCAACACATTTTACATCTATGATTCATTTCTATAGCTTATAGTTTTTTTTGGTATCCTTTTAAAACTTTTACAACTCCAAAGTGTTATTGAATGATTGGTAAACACATATACAAGTAGTTTAATTGGTCAATGAATAAACACTTATACCTATCTATAAGAAATTTTGTTATAGCACATATACAAATAGTTCAATGAGCCAAGCAGTAAACTTACTTATAGTTATCTATGAACAAATTTTGTTAGAACGCCCTCTCTAAGGTCTAGAATCACCTCCTTTGCATAAAATTATACACAACTAATTTTATGAGATGAACATCCATATTGTGCACGTTCCTAAGACTAAGGCTCACAAAACTAAAGTAATGGACTCTTTCCAATGCTATTCATTTGAAGTGATTTTTTAAGAGAGGAACAAATTCAAAATGGATACTTTAGATTAAGTAGAATTCTTCAAGAAAAATGATAATGCCTACGAAACTATGAACTTTCAAACAAATGTATTAGATAAAAAAAAATTGCACAACAATAGTGTTACAATTTTTAACCCTAAATTTTTTTTATGTAAAAGCATCACACATACATATGGAGACATAAGAAACACATAAATATACAAGAAAAATACATTAAAAATAAAGGAAGGAAACTTTTAGGTTAATAAAATTAAAGAGTATGCAATGTGAAATTTATCTCTATACTTTGTATCATGCCCAAAATATAATAAAAATAAAACAAACAAATAGAGGAATTATTATATGGTGAGAAGATCATTCCACCATGAATGCCAACAAGTAAACAAATAAAGCTACATGTGCTATATAATGCATAACAAAACGACATAAGAGAGAAAGATAGAAATGGACTCTATACCAAGTGCTAGAGATAAGAATGGTAGAGGCTAATACAATATGCTGAAATAGATGATCTCATCTCACAATAAAGAAAAGTCAATATAAATGTGTAGATGTTTTTCTCGTATTATGATATAGGTGATTTGAACAAAATAATAGTTGAATAATAATGAGATAGACAAAGGTGATCCCCAATTTCATGTATTATACAAAGAAGAAATAGTTGGATTAATAAGAGTATGAGTAACAATTCCTATGTGTTAGAATGTGTTTGATTTTAGCTCAAAAGGATCGATATTCTTGGGGGAAAGCACAAGCACTTGATAATATGCATAGGAAAAATGTGTTGATTGGATATCTTAAGGAATTTCTTGTGTGTAGGAGGAAAAGGAGTGATCAAATGAAACTTTAGAATCATTGACAAAATATATCTCTTGTTCAGGTGGAAAGGTAAAAGTGTGAATGTTTTGAATGAGTTCAAAGGAAGTGGAAAGAGTAAGAAACAACCCTTTTTGAAGTGAAGAAAGGTGCAATTTTTGAAAATAAGAAATGATAAAGGCATTAGAAAATGGAGAATATGATATAGAGGGAAGATAAAGTTCGTAACCTAAACCCATTTTAAAATAGTACATAGTGTAGGTTTCATAGGGACCTTAACTTCTTAAGATCGTTACTTAATTACATCCATGTTTTGTAAGGGCCACGATAATATCAAATTAACATAATT
>NW_026729792.1:0-37344 GCF_030272615.1 Cryptomeria japonica | reverse complement strand
GGCACGTGAATCGTTTGACTGAATGTCTCCAAGAAATGTCGGCTCATGGAATGCTATGATTGTAGAATATGCACAAAATGAGTTTACTAAAAAGTGTCCAGATGCTTTCAACCAAATGAAATTAGCAGGTGTAAAGATCTATCAACATCGCCCAGCTTGTGCAAAAATGGGAGCTTTGGAATAGGGTGTCGACATCCATCACAAGATAAATAGTAGAGGAATTGTATTAGTTGGTGTAGCTGCAGTTGCCCTGGCAGTCATGTATGCAAAATGTGTGAGATGAGTTAAGGCACGTCGACTGTTTCACATAATGCCTCAGAGAAATCGCTCCCACAGAATAGCTGATTCTAGGATATGAATAGAATGGGTTTGTGTGAAAGGATTTAGAGACTTTCAATTAAATGCAATTGTCAGGTATAATTCTTTACTAGTATCCTCCCAGCCTATGCTAAATTGGAAGTTTTGGAACAAGTTATGAACATCTATCATAGGATAAATAATAGAGGAATTTTGTCACATGTTGTATCTGCAATTCCCAGGGTACATATTTCAAAGAGGGTTTATATCATAGATAATTGTAGTTAAAATTCAATGTGCCAACTATTGAAGAATATCTGAGTTTAAGAAGGTTTATCATAAATGATAAAATGCTTAGGTTGAAATTGATGAAATTTTTATTTTGTCAATGTTTATTATATGTGAGATTTGTCATGTTATTAAGCTGTAATCATCTATGTTCAGGCTAAAGTTATCATTCTAAAGTTAGATATTTTTTATTCAAGTATGTTTATAATGATTTCTTATATCATTTCTCTTGTCATTATATGACAACTCTTCATTTTTAGTGTGATTTTTCCTTCCACTACTATTCCATTCTATTCCCTCTTACCTCTCACCCTCTTTATACATCCTCTATTCTTTCCATGTTTCTCATACCACATCCAAACCTTCAATACACTAATGAAGTAGTTTGATCAGCTTAAGAAAAGAAAGGATACTATGCTTGTAGCTCTAATTCTATTATATTAAATATGTGTTTCTTATGGACATAGAGATTGAATTTAATA
Source organism: Cryptomeria japonica (assembly GCF_030272615.1). Classification (NCBI taxonomy): domain Eukaryota; kingdom Viridiplantae; phylum Streptophyta; class Pinopsida; order Cupressales; family Cupressaceae; genus Cryptomeria; species Cryptomeria japonica. The sequence continues at coordinate 36,277 of NW_026729792.1, read as the reverse complement.
ATTAAATCAAAATAATATATGGCAAAGAACCAATAAAATATTAATAAACAAATAAAATAAGGAGCAAATGAAACCCTCTTCATTGCCTCTTGATGCTCTTAAGTGCAAAAATCCAACTTCTAACTCTTGTTATCTACCAATAATGCAAAATAAATACGATTTTCCCTCCATATATATGAAATCAAGAAAGCTTTCATCTTTATGCTCCAAAAATGAATAAGAGAGAAACTTTCAATAATCCTAATGCCATCGTATTTGAAGATGACACTTTCACATGGGTTGCAAAGAAAACTCAAAATATTTTTTAGTCGAGGTATAAGAAATAGTTAATTAATCTTGGTCTAGTAAAACAGTATTGTAATAATCTATTACATATTAAAGCATCTTTATACATTTATGTAATATGCATGGAACATTGTTGAGTTCACATAATGTGGTGGTTTTTAACTATTCTATCTTATTATTGGTAATAATCAATGATGTGGTATTTTGGTGCAATTTATATATCATTCTTTGGGTGGCATATAGTGTAACAATCACCATGAAAATCAAACATCATTATTAGAAGGGATCTCTTAAGAAGAAATCAACTCATGGATACAAGATTGATTTAAACCTTCACTTCTAATGAAATAGTTGCCTCAAGGTTCCTTAAATTAGTTTTGGGTAATAGTAATTTTGTTAATCATGTCCCCTACATTAGAAGGCTTGGATATGGGAGGCTTTCATATTGATTGGCAGTATTTATCCCCAGTGTAGCTTAGAGTGTAGATATTATATGTTTTCTATATCCTACACATTTAAAGATATGAATATATTGAAGTTTAAGGAAGAAGTGGTGATAAATATGGATGAAAATTATTAGTGACATCTGATGTTAAGAGCCATTCAAATCCTTTCAGATTTTTAACTATAAACAATGAATAATTGAAACTAGTGCATTGTAAGTTCTATTTCTTCATAATCTTTAAGTAATTGTATGGTAGGTGTTGACTATTTTAATGGTGATTAATAATAAGTGGTAAGTAGATGTCTCTAGCATCTCCACAATTCTATTACTTTTTAGATATAAGATCCATAAAGCTTGGCATAGGAAGGATTTATTTCATGAAATAGGTTCCATTACTTGATCCCATAGTTCGTAGTGTCTTGACAAATGTAATGTAGAATCCCAATGCAATAGAGGTTGAATACCTAGTGGATTGTAATGTGGTATAGTGAATTTCCAGATTTTGGAATTATTGAGATTTTATTTATCCCTTGCTATTTATGATTTATTTGGTTATGGTTGTGGTGTTTGTAGGAAGATATTTACAAATTTATATCTATTTTTACTATTTTATGGTTTATGGGTTTGTAATGGTAATTTACTGTTCTTTCATATTTTTGTATAGATACTTTATAATAGCCTATTATGGTGATTTGTTCTATTATGGATGTAATCTTTATATGATATTCATTTCATGGGAAATGTTCCTAAGAGAATCCCTAATTAATTAGTCTAGAGAAAGATAACACTAAAGAAAGAAATATAATCATCGCCTTTATTTTTAATTAAAAAATTGAGATAAAAGACTAATTAGGGAGAATTAAGCCATAATATTCTATCATGCAATGTAGTATACATTAATGATAGCAAATAAAAAATAAATTAGCTAGAGATCTTGAATAAATGTTCTAATTAGAAGGCCCTTATCTTCAAACCTATCACTATATGAAGAAACTAATAAAGGATTTATGATCAAGTAAAATTCTATTTTCTATCACACTTTATGATAGTTTTTAAATAAAATATATAAACTAATTCATCATTGTAACATATCAATTATGTGACTTAACTAGTTCCAATTCAAAAAGGTCACACTAGAATGTTTTGAATTAGTCTAAATACTAGGCAATTGGGAGAGGGTTGAAACCCTTATATAACAACCAACTAAGAAAAAAGAGGATCTCACAAGCAGTGAGAAAAACAAAACTAAAAAAGAGAAAAACCTTTTTTGAAAGAGATGCTTTTGATTGGAGCATCAAACTAGCAGGAAAAAGGGTCCTAACACTACATTAGATTAATAAATTTCAGATCAAAGGCATTTAGGTAAGAACCCCAAACCAGATTCCAAAAATAGAAACTTAACCCAAGACAAAAGTAGTTAAGGGAATAGACAACAAGCAATGGGTTTTGAAAGGCTCTCTAAAACCTTTTCCCTATAAGAATACCTTGAACAAAGAATCTCTCATATAAGGAGAGGGATCACCAAGATTTAAAAATAAAATAGGTTTAGCAAGCACCTAGAATCCATGAAACAATACAATCACCTTGCCATTCCCAAAAAACATTAAGCACAATGGAAAGTGTAGTCAAGGAATGAACTAGAACATGAATTACCAATGGGTTTTGAAAGGCACCCCTAAACCTATTAGTAGCATAAACCCCTACAAACACAACAATTTGGTACATAGGACCAAGGAAAACCCCACAACCCACCTCAATAGGACCATGATCACCATAATTGGTAGATGCCACCATAATAGTATTTGCAAAACTAGCCTCTAATAGGATAATTGTAGCTACACCAACTGAAAAAATTCCTCTACTATTTATCTTGTGATGGATGTCCACAACCTATTCCAAAGCTCCCATTTTCGCACAGGCTGGGGGAGCATTTAGTTGAAAGCATATGAACATTTCCATCAAAATCATTTTGTGCATACCCTGCATTCATAACATTCCATAAACCGACATTTCTTGGAGGCAATCAGTCAAACAATTCATGTACCTCATTGATGCTTCCACATTTTCCATAAATGTCTATCAAAGCATTTTCAACTGATAAAAACTCCCAGAGAATTTATGATTCTAAGATTACACTCAATAAGAACCCTCCCTTTACCTTGGAACACATTCTCATTCCTTCTCTTCCAAAGAAACCAAAGAATTTCAATAGACAATAAAATCCAAAAATAGTTAGACTTTTTACTCAGATTGTAGACATAGCTGACAATAATTTCAAACCATGAGAATTTATCAACAATATTCCTTCCTAAAATGTTATAACCCTTCTAAATCCTTGACAATCCATTTGATTTCTAAGGAAATAACTTGTTGCCTGAGGTCTTTGATCCCCAATCCACCTAAGTCCTTACTCAAGCAGCACCATTTCCATTTAACAACATGTATCCTTTTCCTACCTCTTCCATCTAACCAAAAAATTGCACCGATGATAATGTTGTGCGTCTGACGGTTTGGTCGTCAGTGCATGAAAGCATTGAACGAATTCTACTTTTAAAAATTATATAAAGCATTTTTAATTTATTTGATTGAGTCTTATTTGAAAGAAAGATTATCAATTATGTTTCCTTTCTCCAAGAACTAGACCTAGGATCTTTCCATCAGATAATATATAACATCCAATGACTAAATCTTTTCTTTACAGATGCTCATTTTATTTAATCATCTGAGCTTGAATTATAATTTATATCTATGCGGAAGTAGAAGATACAACCTGAAGACTTGTGTGCAATTAAATTTCGTAAAAGAAAGCAAGAAGGCATTATCCTGAATGACATTGAAACAAGCTCATCAGCTGCCCAAAAGAGAGCAATTGGAGAAAAGCAGAGGAAAGTGTTAAAGGGTGATAAATACAAGAGAGTATGCAATTTAAACAAACAACATCTAGAGTGTGTGATGTGACGTCTCTAATTTATGTCCAAAGGGACTAATTGGTTTTCGATTTCCTGGGAAACCAATTGGGCCACGCTTGGAGGAAATCAATGTGTTCATGCAAGGGCCACCTTTTTTCTATTATGAGAATGATACTTTTTCACTAAAGGATGTTTGGAAGATAAAATCTAAAAATTTCTATAGTGTGGATCCAGAGTTGGTGGACTCGAAGTACTTTCTAGCTTCCAGAGGACCAAGATGTTTTGTACACAATCTCCCAATAGAAGGGTGATTTCAACCATTACCTCTCCCCCCTATGACTATTCAGGAAGCACTTCCTTAGACAAAGGAATATTGGCCTCCATGGGATCAGAGAAAAAAATTGAATCACATAGACTCTAGATGATGTGGTGGTGTCCTTCGTGAAGAACTTTGTACTATAATTGAAAATTCACGAGGGAAACTGCAAGATAGTGAACAAAAATACATTCTTGAAAAGTGAAAAGAATGGAACTTGGTTTGGGTGGGGCCAGGTCAGGTGGCTCCTCTAGAGGTTGATGAGATAGAAATTATATTAGGATTTGAAAAAGATCACACTCGTGGAACTTCTTGTGCAACTGATCGATTGCACTGTTTGGGTAATGCATTCCAAATAGATATAGTTGCATACCATTTATCTATCTTGAAAGAATTTTATACTGATGGCATTAAAGTTAATTCTCTATTTTCTGGTATTGGTGGAGCAGAGGTTGCTTTTCATCGAACTGGGATACATTTAAATTATGTTGTATCTACGAAAATATGTGAAAAGAACAGGCTTGTCCTTAATAGTTGGTGGACAAAAACCCAACAGATAGGTAGGTTGATTCAGAGGGAAGATGTCCAAGATTTGAATACAGAAGTATTGGAGTTTTTTATTAGAGTTTTTGAAGCCATCTTGAACTAGAGTTGCCATTGCTGCATTTGAACTCTTTTAACACTTCGAACTTTGCCTTATGTGATTTACCTTCTTACTCTTTTGTAGAGGATGCCAATCTCAATCCCTTAATGCCATTATCTTATCTTCAGTGTTGCTGTCTGGAAGACTGCCATAGACTGAATGAGAGAAGGAGGACAATTTTTCTTTACTAGATTTTTAATGCATGTCAAATTCCTTCCTAAGGAAGATGGTTTACCAAAGCTCAGGTTGGCAGCAACTCTCCACATTTTCTGCAACTTGCCATTGTTGCTTCTCAAGGAGAGGCAAATGACCTAGGAGGATCTAGCACTTTGATGGATTTGAATGAAATGGTAGTACTTCATTACATATATTTCTTCACCACTTTGTTGGAAGAGTTCATGATGTCGTCAGAATTTCGACGCTCAATGGCATCATCAGGAAGCCCGACAACGAGTTTTTGATGGTTTCATTTGTCGGCAATTTGACCTGTCGTAGTCGGACTTCAGACGAAGGGCCATCGAAAATTAGCCCCAAATGTACTAGTGAATTTACGGTAATATTTGATGGTAATACATGATGTGTTGACTATAGTTATATTTCAGATGCTTAAGATGATACTTGTTATTGATGATCATGATATGATGGATTTATATTAATGGTCTCTATAGGAACTTGTTAGGCTAGATGGATTATATAGATTATGGATTTGATAGCATTATGGATATACTAACCCCATTTCATGATTACATGTGATGATTTGGAATTATGATGTGTTTGAGTGTTTTATGACCATCTTCATGACAAAGACAATGTCACATCAGTCATTATGAGTAAGATGTGTCATTGCGATTCTCTATCACTTGCCTTTTATTATATATTTGTATATGTTGTATCATGCCCTTGTGGTTGCAAGGTTTGCAGGTACTAGACATCGACTTCACCTAGCTCCACAAGTCTAAGTGTGTCTTTAATCCCAATGGTATATGTGGTTTGGAGATGACATGAGTTCCCCTCACATACTCTAGGTCTAAATTGTTCATTATGAGTCGCCAGCATCTTGGCATAATTGGCCATGTCAGTTAGTAAGCTTGGTCTTCTCAGTGTTGTGAGTATGTTAGTAATTGGTGATTGATTTATTTATATTTAGATTAATTTTTTGATCTTTGATGTGTGGTTCTATAGTTAATAATGTTTAATTTAATATTTTCAGTTATTGTCTTTGAGTATTTCATTATTTGATAATTAATGTTTATTTAGTTTATGATGTTCAATTATTTATTTAATATTTATTGAGGTTTGATCATTTATTTGATATTTAATTATTTAATTAATTATTTATTCATTCATTTATTATTTATAGTTTAATTATTTATTTGCTATTTAATGTTTATTTATTTATTATTTAGTAGGTATTTATTTATTATTTATTGTTTAATAGTTATTTTATATTTTAATGTTGATTAATATTTATTGATGGCTTTTAATTTATTTATTGAGCCTTTTTTTATTTTATATTTATTTATTTAGTCATTTTTTTATTTTATTAGCCTTGGCAACTTGTATTTAATTATTTAATTGGTTTTATTTTAAATGGGAAGTTGATGAGCCTTGCTATAGAGGTTTACCTTATGCTTATGACAAATTTTGATTGCCCTTGAGATGGTTTTGATTCACTTTTGGCTTTGAGGCTCTTGATTATTATATTAATGGCTATGGTTGTATATATGATGTTTATGCTTTCAGATTTAATTATGGATTATAGCCTCTTGTGATTTGTTATTGTTTGGATCCATGTTAGGGGGAGTGGGATTCCTTGTGATGACCTGGGTCACTAGAGATAGGCTTGCATGAGGTTCGTTGTAAGGATGCATGACGTCTAGACCGCTAGGGCACATTGAAAGTTTACCATGATGTTAAATAAGTGATAACATAATAAATTAATGGGTTAGGTAGTTAGATTCATTAATCAAGATAATTAAATGATGTGAGTCCCATGACTTGATCTTAGGGAGGATGTTTTAGGATAAGCTTGGGAAGGCCATTGATATGGCAAGTCAATCTCCCTTGATCTCTTATAGGTTGAGATGGATCCACATGATCATCAGGCTAGTGCCTTGTGTTATTATATTTGTTATGTTAGAGGATGACATGTGATGACACTCCACCCCTACATATGTTCCTTTGGTGATTCATGTTTATGCCTTATTGGTTTCTTATATATCTTGTTGGGTTGTATGCCTCTGGGAGATTATTCTTGCTATGTTGTGGTTGGTTCTTGTGTGAGAGTCCATATGTGGTTTAGTCTCTTTGGTTATAGGTGCTAGCTTAGGTTTAGAGTGTGTGTTGGGACCCTGTGTCATCTCTTAGCACAGGGGGTGGTTCCTTTGGTTCCACATGGTCGGGTGGTTGGTGCCTTTTAACCATTGGGATGTTCTCTTCGATTCTTCACGCTTGGATGTGGATTATTCATGATGGATTATGGATAATTATTGTAGAAGATCGATGTAATTGATATCATGATTCATGTAATGTAATTATCCTATAGTAGTTGTAGATGAAATTGTGTGTAAAAGTATTATGCTCTTCATATGATGGAAACATACATGTATTGGTAGATGATATCTTAGGACTTGATTAGGATTTGTGAAAGGAAACATTGAGATGTAATGTAATGTATTTCATAGTGTTTCGACTAGCAGTAGATTGAAGTCATTGTAATACTTTTGTTGTAAATAAACATTCAATATGTAGGTAATGTTGATGACGGTATTAAATAAATGTTCTTAATGTATGGTTGTTATTCTTGGTTGCAGATGTGAATGGGTAATTGATAGGATGGATGATTAACTTTAAGGAAATAATCTAGCTCACATTAGTTGATGAGGAATAAATTCTTGACTCTAATAAGAGAATATTTATGGATATATCTTATCTTGTTTTGCAATTGGAATTAGAATGGAAAATATTGTTATTGGATATAAGGATGTGCTTTTGGTACTATGTGTATGCTATGATGTTAAGAAGGAATTATAAGTGTGAATAGACTACATTTCTAATAGGCAAACCATGACAGAGGAAACATCTAGGTTCATGTGAGAATTGCAATGTAAAAGAAACTAGGAATGTTAGATATTAGTGCTCTAGAATGAAGCTAATAGGAAATGCTTACATTTGCAAAGTAATGGAATGCATATCATGCTAGATAGATAGTAAATGACTTGTATGTGATGTACGCCACATACTTGTATTGAATAGAAGTGGATTTATATTGTTAGATGCGTGTAATTAATAAATGAAACTATGGATGAAAGATTATGGTGATGTTGTTCATATTCATGCTTAAGTAAAGGAATAAGGAAATTGGTTTATCATGTGGATAAAAGAATGAATTATAGTTTATACATCATGAGTAGATAATCATAATAGATGGAATGAGATCATGTTAGTTTAGGAAATGGATATGGGGTTTAGGAACATTTGAATTGGTTGATGAATGGTATAAAGTAACAGATTGGGTTACATTGGAAGATAGCATATCATGTTGTCATAAAAGATAGTGAGATGCATATCATGGAGGTTAGAAAATAGTGTCTTTTGCATTGTTAATGGAAATCTTAAGTATTGTAAATAATATGAGTAGTTGTGTTCCTTATTTTGGTAGTAAGTAATGACGTTGAGATACCCTAGGGAGTTGTTAGTGATGTGATGTTATTTCGCTTGCGTAATTAGTTTAATGTGTTTATAACCCATGATCATAAAGATTAATGTTAATGGATGTACTTCACAGATGATGTTATGTGTTGCAATAGATGTTAATTTTTTTTTTTATCTCCATTACTATGTTAGTTGCTCAATTTCTCTTGGGTATTTGGGTGGGCATTACAGGTTATCATTGATGTCAATATTGGTGATCTAGATTGATTTGGATATTATAGTTTATAGTGTTTGTAGTGTATGTTAAGAATGCAGAATGTTGGCCATGCAGTATAGTTGGAGATAGGTATGTATGAATGAAAGGAAGTTAGTAGTGGTTGTAAGTACACTCTTTCAGTAGATTGTTGCTCCAAAATAGTGTGGTGTTGGTTCATGGGCATATTTCTCATAATGTCTAAGTTTTAATATTTTTGTTATTATTGATCAAAATTATTGTATTCCAATTTTGGTAATTAGGAATTCATGCTCTAGATGTTGTGCTACAAAGATATATTTAGTCATGTAGTGTTTGTTAGTTCTATTAGATCCCGTTTGCATTCAAATTTTGGTATCTAATGGTAATCCTAGTGATGATCTATTTTTCATGTCCTCAACTATTCCTATGCTGAGATAGATCATGCTCTTTATACTTCAGTATCGTGTTCTTATGGAAGTCTGAGGTTATGATCATTTTGGGTCAAGCAAACCATGAATGTTTTAAGTATTGTTTTTCTTTGGTGATTGTAGCATGTGATCTGACCATTAGAATATCTTTTGGGTAAGTGTGTTTGAGGCTAACTTAATGTATAATTCTTATTGGTGCACACATATATCTATACATATACATATTACGTGTGGATATATATGATGAGATATGAGAAAGAGACAAAAGAGTGAAGTAAGAGTGAAGAAGGTGATAAGCAATAGAGTGTGAAATGTTGGTGAAGAAAAAGGATAGGTTTTGTGTGATATTTTTAAGTGAGGTAGGCAAATAGTGAACTAGCTACAAAGTTTCTTAATCGAATACATTGTAAGTAGTTGATGTATTGTCTAAGATTTATAGGAATCAATCCCATGCATATGTATATGCAATTTTCTCAATTCATTCTTATTCTTTTGGGTAGTGAGCCTTTTAATAGTGAACCTTTCAGTAGTGAGCCTTTTTAATTTGGGTAGTGAGCCCTTTGATAGTGAGCCTCCTTTTTGTAATCCCATATAACTAGAACTTAATTATCTTGAGAATTAACATATGTTTTAAATTTTGATAATGATGATTCACCCCCCCTCTCAATATTCTAGTCTTCTTAACATTATACAGGCAAGGAAAAGGAGATGAGATCACACAATCATGACACGTGGCTCAAATGAGAAGCAAGGGTACGTAGGAGTAGTTTGAACTCAACCACCCAACACAAATAACTATGCATCCTAACAAATAATAAAAGATAACTAAAGTAGAAATGATCCAACTACTCTTATGCAATTACCTAAGTAAGATTAAATGATGTTTAATGAGGACCTAGGTGAGAAGTAACCAAGGTAAAATACATTAATTGTACCAACACCCACACTGAAGTGTAACTTAGGGATATGTGCATAAAAGATAATAATGGAAGATGGGTCTTGACAATTATGCCACGTTAGGTACCCATAAACAAATGCAATAAAATATATCACAAATAGAGAAAAAGAGAAAACCCAATGGGAAAAATGCCCAAAAGGAGAGATGAAAACATACAATTCTCTCAATGAATAATGAGAAGAACAAAACCTCATATGAGAAAAAATTACCACCCATAAGAGAGAAAAAGAGAGACCATGAAGCCCCTCCTTAATGTAGAATCTATTGAAAATATGGTCCAATGATGCCAAACAAAATTATTCCCCATTAGGAAGAAATAGAGCCCATTTTGGACTAATAATTTCAATGTGTGACAAATCTAGGTACCATTGTCGATGAAGAACTATTAATGAAGCTCTCACTACAACATGATGAAGATCGGGTGTAGAGACGACCTATATGAGAATTAATTAGATACTAAAACTACATACATTCTTAAATGGATACATGTACCAAGTCTCACAAGATAGTTTCTAATATATAGAGTATAAGAGGATTACATCAAATATATCATCAATGACAAAGTACAGAGAGGTGTGGTACTTTATATTAATGTGAGTACAACATAGCTCATGCAAGAGAAAACAACATGATTATAATGATGATGCAAATCTAAAAACATGAAGATGATGCCACTAAAATATGTATTGTTCAATATCATAGATGAAGATAACTCAAATTGGTATGTCACAAAAAATAATGTAGGACTAATTGGTTACCCCTTGTCGACCTATTGGATGACACTAGGTGAAATAAAAAAAATTAATTTCCAAATTTTCTTATTTATTGTGCAAATTTGTTTCTAAAAAATTTTATTATTAGTTTAAATAAAAATATTATTAAAAAATAATGCCCTTACAGGACACCTTGGGTACCCACAGATACCCTATGGGGATATAAGTGCTTACGATAACAAAGCCTACTTATAAAATAGTAGAAAAATGGTCTTCTAATTTTAGTTATTATAATTCCCACAATTATGCTATATTAAAATCAAATCATTAATGCAAAACACTAAACTAAGATCTAAGCATTACAAATGACAAAAATAAGGCAAATAAGACCATGTGTTGAAAGTGAAATTTTTAATAATAGTGACCACAAACTGATAGCACCACTATAAAATATAGAAAAAGTTATGTACTTAAAGAAAAACATTGCACTTGAAAAGGAGACCATATGACCTCGAATGATGCCCCAAAAGTTATAAAAATAGGGATTTCATAATTTCTAAAAGATCTATGTAAGAAAATTAGAAAACTACTACACCACTATGAAGAGTGCAAAATTATACCCGAAATGAAAATAGCTTATGTAATTATAATGTATGAATCGTCACTGCACCTCCAAAATTCAAATGGCTCTAGATTTCACCTCTTGAATTAGATGTCGATGAAACAAAAGGAAATTCTAACTTTTTCAAACCTCTTGAATCCAATGGTGGCCTCAATCTAATGCAGCTAGCTCCAATTTTGACTTGAAATGAAAAAGCTACTGACCCAAAACTATAAATTACACCAAAAACTCTAAAAATTGACTATCCAAAGGCACCTTATCGACTCTAATACCTTGTAACAATTGGTTATGAAGATAGCCACCCAATATTTAGAGACCAAATAGACAGTACACAAACAAGAGAGATAGAATATGAGAATAAACTATATTCCTATTTGTGATTCAATATAATAGAATCAACAATATTCCATAAAATAAATAACCAATGTACATAAGTCTACGCATATATGAAAGGAAAAAGGCGATGAGAACACACAATAATGGTATGCCTCAATGAGATGCAAAGGTAGGTAGGAGTAGTTGGAACTGAACCAGCCAACAACAAAAAATCATGTATCCTAAGGAATGATAAATGCCAACTAATTTTAGACAATTGCCTAGGTAAGCTTAAATTATTTGTAATAAGGATGTAGGTAATAAATAACCAATGTAAAATTCCCTAATTACACCAACAACATGGAATAAGATTAGGCTAGTATCTAATTCATTTCATTGATAGGGCAGTTACATAGTTGTAGGAGCCATTGAGTGGTAGGAGAGGAATTTAGGAAAGATACTCAACAATTTCTCGCTCGGAGATGGTTATTTTCATGCGAAGCAATTTTTACTTCAATTTCTTGTTTTTATTTCCTTGTATTTGTTGATATATTTGATAAATACATGTATTGTGAAATTTGATTTTTGAAAACATGTAAGGGATTTGGTCTTGAACTAAATATGATTTGTTTCACAGAAAGTCCATGAGACTGTGATTAAGAATCATACCCTTACAAGGCATAAAAACCAACGTGGTGGATGATTGTCCAATAATTTAGTATTTTCAATTTAGGATTTTGAGGAAAGGAAAACATCAGAATTTATCTTGGAGCTACACTTTTACGAGGGTCACAAGATAGCTTCATAGAGTTCTACTTGATTTAAAAAGAATTGTATCTTCAAGGAAAGTTATTTAAAAAATATGTATTTATTTAATTTAATCAACAAGTTTTGTAGTGTTAGCCTTAAGTTGAGTTATGTTGGATAGGTGAAACTTGAGGTTTGGATGTTAAATTTGCAGGAATAATGTAATAATGAGGGAATGTTAGCATAAAGGTTATATTATAATATTACTGATTGCATGCAACTATGTAGTTAGATATATTGATAATTATGTAGTTAGTGCAACTAAATTTCTCTTCTCCTCTAAAAGAATGTACTCTTTTCATCTATAAGATATCGATCAAACATGTGCATCTCTCGTTAAATAACTCAACATGTTATAAGGTAGTTTTATATTCAGATAAATATCTAGTCAAGAGGAATAATGATGGATTCAAAATTGTGACTATAGGAGTTAGGAGTGATCAAATACACAAAATTTTATCATATGTTGATATGTTTACACTAATAGAGCTTCTTCAATAAGTGTGTTATAGAATTAAGATGTTAGTCACTTGAACTATCAAATTTTATCTATGGTTAATGGATTGTCCTAGATAAGGGTAAACACAAATGTTTTTACTGGATACATGGCTAGAAAATAACATAAAGACAAGTTTAATAGGACTACTAGAGATAATTTTGAAAATAGATTTAGATCAAATAGATAATTTTTTTCTCCAATCTAGACTCATTTCACCTTATCATGAAATATTTTATTATATAAATATACATATTAAATATAAATTTATTCAATAAGATATTAACAATTTATCCACCCTCCAGAGAATGATGGAGAATGAGCGGGAGAAGCAAGAGAATGGTTAGGAGAAGAAGAATTTTGAATCTTTGAGCATTGGTGCAAGTTGTAGTGGTGCATGATCTTAGGAATTGTAGGCTAAATCAGTGCATGGATAGAGTGGCAAGCAAGGAAAGGAGGAGTCAAAAGAGTGACCCGAATAAAAATATTCAAGTGGACCTAGGGAGGAAGGGTGACTAAACTAGTGGCAATTATCAAAGGGGGAATGGGAAGGAAATGCCCACTCAGGTGGTCTTTCATAATCCCAAAGATTGCAAAGCTCCTATTGGATTCACTAAAGGATAAGAGGCTAATAAAAGAACCCAAAAGGTGGGGGGGGCTGCTAGAGGAGAAGGTACTAAACAAAAACCACAGTCACCTTTGTTTGAAGTGAAACCTAATGGAAAATTTGTGTTCCCTCTAGTTAGTAACATCTTTGATCTGGAAAAGGGTAAGTTCCTTATTTCTATCCCTAATTTGGTTATAGATCACAATATCTATCTCATGGATAGAATATTGATTGGAAAATTTATGGGTCCTAGGCCAAACATTGAAGTTGTTAGGGCCTTTTTCAAAATAAAGTGGAGAACCATTGGCCAGTTTCTCGTTTCTACCCTTCCTAAGGGTTACTTCACTTTTGAGTTCTCATGTAGGGAGGATGTTTTAGTTGTGAGGAGTGGTGGTCCTTGGGTTATAGCCAAGTCCTCCTTGGCTCTTGAGAAATGGACCACAAACTTGGACCTTTTAGATTCCATTTTTGATGTCTTCGACATAGTGACTCCTTATTGTGTTTGTAATTGCCTTCCATAACAATCACAACAAAATGTAAAAGAAACTAAAGTGTGCTAAGAAATCCATAACTACCTAAGATATCTACACAAATTAATACAAAATGTAAGAATTAAAGGAATAATCTCCAAAGAATTGAAATGTGTTAATAAACACATTTACATTGATATGATGATCTTCCACAAGTATAGTTCTTCCCTCGATGCTCTAGCATGCCTACAAAAAATAGTAATAATCAAGGGTAGCATAACGTTGTAACAACAAATAATCCATACATTATTGAATGTAAAACAACTTTTTGACCATCTTTAACATTTGAAAACATGCATACAATCCTTACACATTCATACATACATATTCAAATGCATAAGTATATACATATACATATCCACCTACATACATATGCACATGTGCATAGAATTGCACATATACATGCATATGCGTATGTATAACATACATATATATTGCGAACAAATAGTTACATAGGGAATGTGCAAAGGGAATTTGCAAAGCTCAGGAATATAAAATGAACTGGATTGTAATAAAAGTGACATGAAAAATTATGTCTTATAATATAATTCGAATGTGCAATGCATTTAATTGTGGTAGCTAGCTATTTTTAAATTTAAATTTTTGTGGGAAATAGTTGGTCATGTCATATTAAACATGCAGTGCTCCATTTCTTTGAATTGTTCACACTATAATGAGTCAAGTTCACAGTATATATGTATGTTGAAACAATATAATGTGTCAAATTTACACTATAATTAAACAAATAATGTGGAGTCAAGTTGACACTATAAGCCCTCAAGTTCACACTATAATGAAGCAAAGAAACTTGAATCAAGTTCACACTATAATGAGTCAAGTTAACACTATAATGAATTAAATAATTTGGAGTCAAGTTCACACTATAAACCCTCAAGTTCACACTATAATGAAGAAAAGAAAGTGGAGTCAACTTCACACTACAAGGATTAAAAATTAAATCCATTTCTGCATGTATCAATGAGTACAAATCCATCATTAAAAACCTTTGAACAAAAAAAACATGCTATTGTGTGTGTCTACACACACACGCGCATACCCACACACACACATATATATGTATATGTGTGTGTGTGTGTGTGTGTGGATGATAAGCATATGTGTGTGTGTGTGTGTGTGTGTGTATGGACAATAACCATATAGGCACATTAAATTGTAAGAGAGCATTGAAATGAAACTGTAAACCGCATACAAAGAAATCATCAATATATAGAGCATAATGCAGCTATGAAGGAGCATAAACCATGATTGGACATCCAATATGGCCGTTAATATTATTTATAGTGACTATATTGAAAAAAATGTTGGTTTACTAAAAATAGTATAATTTAAATTGAAAGATTTATAACATTTAACATTGACTGTAGAAGGAATTTAGTTATTCAGTGTGTACCAATCTGAATGAGCACCCTTGAATAAGGAAACTATTGTTGATTACAACAAGTTTTGTGGCTATATGGTTATTGTCCATATACATTTACACATTTATATAAACAATAACCATATAGCCACAGAACTTGAAACAACCATCATTATAGAACATATTATGCTATTGTTTGTGTTTCTTCATGTATATATATACACACATACATATACATGTATATGTACATAAATATACATGTACACATGTATGGGTATATGCACCCAGTTGTTGTACCAAAAGGGAGTCTTAAGATGACACTTTTTTTCAAAAATAAGCAAAGTCTGAACTTCAATGACAAATTGAACATAATTACACTCCAAATTTGAAGATACAACAAAAACAAGAGTTGAGGTACTTTGAGTCTACTTTCTAAACTACTATTTTATTTTCAAAATGGTGGAGATTAAGGGCTTTGACAAGGGGGGGCACAAAAAGTGGTCCCATTTTTATGCAAAAAACATAACATAGCGTCTCTTGTGGCCCCTCTAAAATGTTAAGTTTTTTTTTGAATTTTTAAATCACTTCAGTGAGAAATTTGAGTGTGCTCCACCGTAAAATCATTCAAAACTAATCAAAACTCAAAAAAATTTCTTTTTAAATTGTGTAGAATAGAGTCTAGTTTCTAAAAAATGTAAGTTTTTTCAAAATCTAATGAACGTCTAAAAATCTATACCCAAAATAGTGCATGTTGTTTTTTTACAAAAACCAGACACATTGACAAAAGAAATTATACATGAAAGACTTAATGAAATTAAAATTTGAAATAAATTACATTGTTAGATAGCTAAGAGGGAGCTCAAGTTTACCACGGTATTTTTTTTAACTTCATTGAAACACGTGCAAACTTGGTGGAGAGCACGACAAAAAATATGTCAAAATTTTCAATGTTCTGATAAAAATATGTCTCTAGCCTAAAATGGTCATCCAAACCTTTGGGTTGGATGCCCAAGGCAAATCCAACCCATAGGTTTGGTGTTTCCCAAAGTGGGCCATTTGGCGCGTGCCAAATATGGTGCTCTCCCTATTTGGCATGTGCCAAATGTGATCAATGGGTTTTCCCATTTGGCTCATGCCAAATATGGTCAATGTTCCACATTTGGCACGTGCCAAATAGGGAGAGCACCAAATATGTATATAAAAACAATGTTTAGTTGAAACAATGTCCCATTGGATATCTCTCTCTCCTTTTATATCTATCTGTACCTATTGTGTCTCTTATCAATCCCTCCTTAGGCTTTAAGCAAATCACCTCTATTTCCCTTTTGTAAATTTCTCTCTCCCTCTACAATTCTCACCCTATAGGTACTTTACCCTCTTCTTGCTTTGTGAACTCTCCCCCTCACCTATATCTACCTTTACCATCTTTAAGTATCTCAAAAAATCACCATCTACCCCTCCTTCCCTCTTTCTCTTTGTTCCTTTGTCTCTCATTTTATATCTCACTCCCCTCTCTCAATTATGGCCTCTCTCTCCTCTCTCTCCACCTGTCGACGTATCCACCTCTATCTATCTCACATTGAGCTCTCAAGGTATCCATAATTATCCATGTCCCATTACCCTCCTCTATGAGATAGATATCCCATTACCCACCTTTATCTCCCTTCACTCATAGTTCCATATCTCTCTATGAACCAAATCTCTTATTCTCTCTCACCTTACCTCTTATCTCCCTTCATTCTTATATCCCTACTCTTCTTTGTCCCTCCCCTCTCTAGCTCTCACAATTCCCTTATTCTCCTATCCCTTTGTATCTCCCTCTCTATCCTTACACCCATCTCATTCCCTCTCTCACCTCTTTCCCTCAGTCTCTCCCTCACTTTCTTCATGTTTACCTCTCTATCCCCCCCACCCTCCTTAAACTCCCATCTCACCTCTCTCTCCCCTTTGAGATTCTCACCTCCCTTCCCCTCTATGTCCTTTATCCCTGAGTATCTCATTCCATTCATGTTTACCTCTATATCACCCCAACCCTCCTTAAACCCCCATCTCTCCTCTCCCTCCCCTCTAGGCCTCCCACCTCCCTTCCCCTCTATGTCCTTTATCCCCAAGTCTCGCACCTCTCTCTCCCCTCTAGCCTCTCACCTCCCTTCCCCTTTATGTCCTTTATCCCCAAGTATCGTATTCCCTTCATGTTTACCTTTGTATCCCCCTCATCCTCCTTGATCTCTCATCTATGCCTCTCACCTCTCTTCTTTTCTATGTTCTTCATCCACAAATATGTCTTTTCCTTCATGTTTACATATCTATCCCCAACCCTCCTCAAACCCCCATCTCACCTCTCTCTCCCCTCTAGGCCTTTGACCTCCCTTCCCCTCTATTTCCTTTATCCCCAAGTCTCTTGTTCCCTTCATGTTTACCTCTCTATACCCTCCACCCTCCTTAAACCTCAATACATATCTCTCCCCTCTAGACCTCTCAACTCCCTTCTCATCTATGCCCTTTATCACCAAGTCTCTTAGTCCCTTTGAATTTTTACTTGTATATTCCCCCCACCTCCTTAAACCTGAATGTCACCCCTCTCTCCCCTCTAGGTTTCTCACCTCTCAAAATCTATCTTAGTAGTTAAATCTCCCTATATTGGACCATCTTTGTCTCCCTTCCCTCGTAGTTCCATCTCTCTCTATGAACTAGATCTCATATTCTCTCTCTCCCCTTACCTCTTCTTGAGCTCTTCATTCTTATAGATGCATACTCTTCTTTGTCTCTCCCCTCTCTAGCTCTCACAATTCCCTTATTCCCCTATCCCTCAAGCTATCTCCCTCTCCATTCTTACACCCATCTAATTCCATCTCTCACCTCTTTCCCTCAGTTTCTTCCTCACTCCCTCCTCTCTCTAGGTCTCTCCCACACTTTCTTCATGCTTACCACTCTATCACCCCCAACCTTCCTTAAACCCCCATCTCATATCTCTCTCCCCTTTGTGCCTCCCACCTCCCTTCCCCTCTACTTTTCCTTTATCCCACCTCTCTCTCTCTCTCTCTCTCTCTCTCTCTCTCTCTCTCTCTCTCTCTCTCTCTCTCTCTCTCTCTCTCTCTCTCTCTCTCTCTCTCTCTCTCTCTCTCTCTCTCTCTCTCTCTCTCTCTCTCTCTCCTCTAAGCCTCTTAGGTCTCTATTTTTCACATATATATCTCCCTCTTTAACATCAATGCCAAAAATCTTACATAAACATCAAAGACAAATCATAGATCCACTAAACCACACAGCTGACTACTCACCCTAAGTAGTAGCACCAACACATCAATCCAAAATGAATAGTAGCTCTGTAAATGCATATCGGACTGATGCCAATCAACATCACTCAGGTCTCTAATAGAGGGACACAAACCCCTAATCTATCTCTGAAGTACTCAAATGATTCCTTAGGAAAACGTTTAGTGAGGATATCTACAATGTGCTCTTTAGTGTTCACATATACCATTATGACTTCATTTGCTTCCACCTTCTCCTTCAAAAAGTTATACTCAATAGATATGTGCTTTGTCTTAGAATGAAATACCGGATTCTTTGATATGTCAATAGCAGCAAAGTTATCATAGTGAATAACTATTAGTTCATTACAATCCACCCTTATATCCTTCAATACTTGCTTCATCCATAGAAATTGTGTACAGTTAGTAGAAACAAAAACATACTCAACTTCAACAGTAGATAAAGATATACATGACTGATTCTTGTTGATCCATGAAACAAGTTTCTTTTCAAGAAAGAAAGCTCCACCAGATGTGCTCTTCCGATCAGAAACATCTCCAGCCCAATCTACAAATGTATATGCACATAGTGTAAAACCATCATCTTTAGGATACCACAAACCATATTTAGTTGTTCCTTGCAATTACCTGAAAATCCTTTTCACCGCACTCTCATGATTCTCTCTAGGATCATTTTGATATCTTGATACAATACAAACTGCATTCGTTATATCTAGTCTAGTGCGAGTTAGATATAACAAACCTCCAATCAGAGACTTGTACCTTGTAGGATTTACTGGTGTTGATGCATCTATCTTAGTCAATTTCTCACTTGTAATCATAGGAGTACCAACTGGTTTAGAATTTTCTATACCAAATTTCTTCAACAACTCCCTAGCATAATTAGTTTGACAAATGAAAATACCTTTATCATGTGAGTAATCTACAAACCTAAGAAAATTTTCATCTCCCCAATCATAGACATCTCAAATTCATTCTTCATATTATCAGAGAATTCCATACATAACTTATCCTCACCTCCAAAAATGATATCATCAACAAAGACTTCAAAATTCAATATGTCATCACTAGTGATCTTATAATATAAATTATTGTTAGCATTACCTCTAGTGAAACCAAGCTTCAAATGATATTTATCCAATCTTGCATACTAAGCTCTAGGGGCTTGTTTCAATCCATATAAATCTTTCCTTAACCCACAAACCATGTTTTTGTCATCTAAAAGTGAAAATCCATCAGGCTGCTCAATATAAACTTCCTCTTCAAGATCCCCATTTAGAAATGCACACTTAACATCCATCTAATAAACCTTGTAGTTCTTATGGGAAACATAAGTAGGAAATATTCTCACAACTTCAATCCTAGCTACCGGAGCAAAAGTCTCATCATAATAAATTCTTTCCTTCTAAGAATATCCTTTACAAACTAATCTAGCCTTATTCCTCACAACTTTTCCATTTTTATTCAATTTGTTCCTAAAAACATATTTAGTTCCAATAACATTCTTATATTTAGGCCAGGGAACTAAATTCCATGTGTTATTCTTTTCTATCTGATCTAATTCTTCTTCCATAGCTTTCATCCAACATTCATCTTTACATGCTCCAATTACGAATGTCGGTTCAATTTGAGAAATTAAATATACCTCATTAGCTACTAGCCTTCGTCTTGTCATCACTCCTTTATTCTTGTCTCCAATGATTTGATCTTCTAAATGATTTAACCTTACATACTTAGGAGTCTTCTAACTTTCTGTTCCTCTACTCTGATCTTTAATTATTGTTGAATTTTCTGATACTGTAGAAGTAACTGGTTAAACATTATTTTCTGGTGTAGGTGCTATCGGTTCAGTTATGTTCATTTCCACTGCTGGTTTTCTCTCATAAGTTCTGATTTGACACTTGTTCTGCTCATCCACCTTGGCATTAGTGCTCTCCATAGTTCTCTGCAATATTTTGTTATAACATCTATATTCTTTTCTTTCAATTGAATAACCAAGAAATATCCCTTCATCACATCTAGGATCAAACTTTCCAATGGAATCATCTCTTTTGATATAGTATTTACTACGAAAGATTCTAAATTACTTAACTGTAGGTGTATGACCAAACCATAACTCATAAGGTGTCTTACCGGTGTCTCCTTTTATATGAACTCTATTGAATGTGTATACCACTGGGCTCACAACTTCTCTCCAGTAGATATGAGGTAGATTATCTTCCATCATCATAGTTATAGCCACATCCAAGATAGTTATGTTCTTCCTTTCCACAACTCCATTTTGTTGAGGTGTATGAGGTGCAAATATTCATCTCCTTATTCCATTCTTTTCACAATAACTGTTAAATTTACTAGATGTGAATTCTCCACCTTGATCTGACCTTAAGTATTTAATCTTTAACCTTTCCTTTGTCTCAAATTTATCTTTAAATATTTTAAAATTTTCAATTGCTTCAAATTTCTCCCTTAGAAAAGTATCCCACATCATTCTAGAATAGTCATCAATGATTGGCATGAAATATCTATCACCCTAAAAAATTTTGATTCTAGTAGGACCACATAAATCAGTATGAATAAGATCAAGAATATCATTAGATTTGTCTTGTATACTCTTAAAAGAATTTTTGACTTGCTTTCTCATTTGACATTCCTTACATACCAAATTATAGGGCTTCACAATCTTAGGTATATCTCTAACTGCCTTAGTAGAAGTGATCTTTACAATTCAATCAAAATTCATATGACACAGCCTCTAATGCCATAGCCAACTCTCATCAATTTGTGCAATCAAACATGTCTTCTTAGCAAAGTTCAAATGAAAAATGTTACTTTTAGTCTAAGTACCGGTTGCAATCTCCAATCCAGATCTAATAATCTTTCATTTTCCATCCTTGAAATGTAACTGAAATATCTTATCCACCGATTGTCCTACACTCAAAAGATTATGCCTTAAACCTTCAACAAAATAAACATTATCAGTATTATGCTTACCATCCAATGATGTAGTTCCTCTTCCCTTGATCATGCATGCTTTGTCATCTCCAAATCTAACCAGACCGCCATCAAATTCTTGCAAAGATAGAAACTTCCTTTTATCTCCAGTCATATGATGTGAACATCCACTGTCTATCACCCATTCATCCTTGTCTTCAACTTTAGCAGCAAGGGCCTTTTCTTCAGGTACCGGATCGTCTTCCTTGATAGCCAAGAATACTCATTCCTTTCCATTACTGGATCCACTAGCTGAATCTTGTGTTGATTCATCATCAAAATCAGTCACACCTTCCTCATCAACATAGTATCTTGATTTATCATTGTTCCTCTTATACTTATGCTTGTTCTGATAATCATGGTTAGGCATAAATGATCTTCTATCTCTTTCCTCAAATATTGAATTCCTTTCAGGACATCTGGATGTGAAATGACCTATCTTATTACATGCAAAACATTTAAAATGTGATTTTCCTTCATACTTACTTCTTGTCAGAACTTTAGGTACTTTTCTAGAAAATAGGGCTCCAAGTTGCTCAAACTCTTCATCTTCTTTCTTCATTTCCTTCAGTTCCTTAGCATATAAGGATTTCCAATCACTCTTGCTGGTAGATGATGTAGATGCATGAAAAGCATGATCAAATTTTGCAACTCCAGAAGGACCAAATTATTCAAGCTCAAAAACAGATAATTTCCCAACCAAGCTATCCCTATTAACAGAGGTGTTTTCCATTGTTCTCAACTCATTAATTACAGTAGCCTTCATCTTATAAGCCGGTGGCAAATCTCTCAATACTTTAGAGATAATTTTATCTTTGCTTAGAGATCCACCACAACACTAAATTCCCATGACAATTTCATTAACTGTCTCCATAAAAAAAGTAATCCTTTCATATTCTTCTATCTTCGAGTTCATATATCTCACCCGGTAACCATCAAGTTTAGCAATTTTAGTAATAGGATCACCTTCATTCAGAGTCTCCAATTTATTCCATATAGCCTTTGCAGTTGATTTGTCAGTTAGTCTCATAACTTATTGATCAAGAAGTACACATAAAAGGGCTTCTCTAGTTGTACAATCATTTTCAATGTCCTTATCTAATCTTGTGGGAGGAGGATTGTCAGATACCGGATTATGAGGTGTATATCCTTTCTTAGTGATTGCCCAAATCTCCTTTCCAAGACATCTTAGATGAGTCTCCATCCACATCTTCCATGTACTCTATATTTTTTTACATCAAACCTTGTAATTTGTCTCCGAAAAATAGTTGCAGATAAACTTGAACTATTAGCCACCATAGGATCTTCTAGCAAGTTGTTAAGGCTCGACAGAGAGGACCAAGCTCAGATAACAGGAGGACAACTGAGAGGGGGGGAGTGAATCAGTTGTCAATAGATTATAGAACTTTAAGCATTAAAAACACTACTGAAATACATAAACCAAATATCAAAATAGCAGATATAAGAGTTATGCACAAATATAAGCCATAGAATGTTTACCAACCATCCACAAAAGATAACACCAAGATTTGTACATTCAAAATCTGATAAAGGGAAAAACCACAGTGGGAAGCCTACCCATAGTCAAATAATAATTCTGCAGTAAGTATGTGATTACAAAAAGAGGGGCCTACACATGTAGGAAGGCCAATAGCCTAGACTGCATTGCTCATCACAAAAGGAGCCTCACTGACTACAAAATAAATCCAGACAACAATCCAGAAAGAAGAGTGAACTGCAAGAATAACATCTCCTATGCCTGAGTACAGTTCCAATTAAGCTCAGTAACGGAGGTCTTAAACCTCTTTCACCAACCCAATTCGATCACCTATGATTGACCAAAACCTCTACATATGATTACAACCTTATTCACACATAGATAATTGCATAACCCATAAAACCAAAAACCCATAACCATGATCTACAAAGAGATCTTACATCATATTTATACCAATCGAGGACCTAAACAATTAGGTCAACCACCTAAAAGATAATACAATAAATTCATAATATAAACCTACAATCCAATGATCAACCAAGTCATCCTAAGATTGAAACAACATAATCCAATCAATAAATCCAATTGATAACGCATCAAGATCATTCACCAACACGTTTTATAAACTGGTCCATAACCTAGCAGAATAAGATAGCATTAGGTCTGGTCCTAAATGCAACACCACCGATCAATAGGAACACAAACAAGATAACCAATAGCATCTTGAAAGCCATCTAGAAGTCATACCAACATCACTTATCAAGTGCATCAAAATATCTTCAACAAAGCTCTACCAGTAAAACCCTTACCGATGACCAAAAGGCTTACTAGAACAAATGATAGCTCTTGAGTCATCAAATCCCAAACCAACTGATCATGATACACATCTGAATAGCATCAATGAAAAATCCAAACCAATTCCACAAAATAAAGTATACCGAAGCATACCGGATCAATATCATAATCAAACTGCTCTACCAGAACCTATGGGAAACCGGTAAACAACCAAAACAACCGGTGTTACCATTAATGAAAAAACATCAATTCAACACATAATCAATTCCTCTAATTTGCCAACAGGTGTTTCATGTTTGAGGTGTTGATCTACGTCTATACTATGTCTTAGCCAACATTTTTTTAGTCCACATATAATATTGTAGGGTGTATGGTTATATCTTTGTAATTTGAGATGTGTGTTGAGCTGACCTTGAAAGATAGGTTGATGATATGTATAAATAAATATAATACTCATGTACGAGAAGTATCTATCTGTTATAATAATGCTTTGATCTTTCAAAAGCAGTGAGGTAGTGTGAAGAAGTGCGAAGAAGTGTGAAAGAGAAGAATATGTGTTATATTCCTAACTAGAACTATAACGAGGCATTAGTAGATGCTATTTTCTCAGTTGATGATCTTCCTAATGTAATCTGAATATGTTTGTAACACAGTGAGTCTTCCCTGGGTTGTAGTCCTTTGTTGTTTTTGACCAGTGAGCTTTAGGCAGTGTTCCTGAATGCATGTGCCTTTCCCATTGTAATATTTCATATACTTCTAATAGGTTATCATCATATTGTGGGTAGGTTCCCATAGTGGTTTTTCCCTTGACAAAGTTTTCCACGTCAAAAATATTGGTGTTATGTGTGTTATTGATGTGGTGTTGATTTATGCTTTCATCATTAACTATCAGATCTAAAATTGTGTTTGAGTTAAGAAAGGATTTTGAGAAAATTGATTCATCCCCTCCCCCCTCTTAGTTTTTTGTCTTGTTACCAACAATTGGTATCATAGGAGGTTCCTTCGAAGAAGCTTAATTTCTTGAGGTGATCCAAGATGGCAACTTATAAGAAGGATAGTTCACGATTTGATGGATCAAGCTACACTCTTTAGGAAAGATGGATGGAGTGTCACTTGAGATGCATTGTTTAAGATTACTGGAAAATTACTAAAAATGTGTATAACATTCCTCAGAATGCTCCTACAACTTTGAATGAGGTAAATGAATCTGAACACAATATTAGAGCTAAGCATTGTTGAGTTCCTTGACTGATTTGTAAATGACAAATGTGATAGATTTTTAGACTGCTCATGAGATTTACAAAAAATTGGAAACTTTGTATGAAGGTGATAGTCATGTGAATATTTCCAAATTGCAGAGCTTGAAGGAAAAGTATGAGTTGTTGAAAATTGGTGCAGATGAGAACATTACTTCTTTTATGCAGAAACTAAATGAGCTTGTGTGCAATATCAGATGTGCTAGTGGAGTATTGGAAGAATCGAAGGTTGTTGCTAAAGTGTTGAGATGTTTGCCTCCTGCTTACAAGCACAAAGTTGCTTCTATTGAGGAGATCTGGATTGTGACTAATGTGACTAGAGACATGTTGACTTGCAATATTTCTACCTTTGAATTGAGTGAGTTTGGTGACTCTTCCTAAGACATAATTTACATTCAAAGTTACTGTTTCTAGAAAGAAAAGATATGATTTGGGAGAAAGTTCTTCAAGAAGGGTATCTAGATATGAGAGAGATGAAGGAACTTGAAGAAGGAAAAGAACTATAGGAGCTTGAAGCACTTATTGCCAGGAGATTGCCTAAAGGACATGGTAAGTATGAAGGAAAGTTGCATCATAAATTCTTTTCGTGTAATAAGATAGGACATTTTGCTTCAAGGTGTTTGGAAAGAGTTCCTAGGAAGAAATACAAGCTTAAATTTTAGAAGAAATGTTATTATGGTGTTGATGAAGGTGTGACAGATGATTAATTTGAGAAAGGAAATTCAAATGATGATGAATGGGTATTTATTTATATCAAGGAAGATGATCTAGTGCCTATTGATTCTGCTAGCTGCACTAATGAGGAGAAAGATTTGGTTGGTAAAATTGAAGAGAAAGATAAATGGGTTATTGGTAGTGGTTGGTCTAATCATATGGCAGGTGATAAGAGTAAGTTTTTGAGTATGAAAAAGTATGATGGTGGTGTAGTAATATTTTGTGATGACAAAGGTGGTATAATATGTGGTAGAGGTTCCATTTCTCTTTATGGTGAGCATAATACTGATGATGTCTTATATGTAGAAGGTCTAAAGCATAATCTTTTGAGTTTTGGACAGATGGTTGACAAGGGATATGATTTACAATTCAAGAATGACAAGTGTGGAATCTTAAGTGGTTCCGGAATTGAGATTGAATTAGGGACAAAGACCAAAGGTAATATCTTTCACTTGAATGCTGGTGGTAAAGGTTGTTTGATTGCTCAGATTGATAAAAATTGGTTATGGAATATGAGGATGTGTCATGTGAATTTTGATTGCATGGTTAAGATAAGTTCTACTCAAGTACTAAGAGACCTTCCTATGTTGGTAAAGCTTACTAATTTGTTATGCAAGGAATGTAAGTTAGGCAAGTAGACAAGAGTTACTTTTAAAAGAAAACAACATTGTTCTAATGGATTATTGGATCTTGTGCGTATTGATTTGTGTGGTCCTTCTAGAGTAAGAAGCTTGCAGGGTGATAGGCATGTTGTTGATTGATGTCTATTCAAGGATGATGTGGGTTACTTTCTTAATAGAGAAGTCTGAAGCCTTGGAGAAGTTCAAGATTTTCAAAGCCATGGTTGAGACTAAGACAGGATTGAAGCTAAAGTGTCTGAGATTTGACAGAGGTGGGGAATTCACTTCTGGTCAGTTCAATGTATATTTTGAAGAGCGTGGAGTAAAAATACAGTTATCTGCACATAGAGCTCCTTAGCATAATGGTGTTGTGGAGATGAAGAATAGAACAATTCAGGAAGATGCTAGAACCATGATCTTGGAAGGAAATGTTTTGCATATCTATTGGACAGAAGTTGTGAGTATTGTTGTTTACATTCTTAACTGGGTGCATATCAAAGTTGATACCGGTAAGACTCCTTATGAATTATGGTTTGGTCATGCTCCTATTGTTAGATATTTCAGAATTTTTGGAAGAAAATGTTATATCAAAAGCAATGAAGACTTAGGGAAGTTTAATGATAGATGTGATGAAGGAATTTTTATTGGTTATTATACTAAGAGAAAGGCCTGATGATGTTATAATAAGAGATTGAGAAAGATAGTTGAAAGTGTTAATGTGAAAGTTGATGAAAAAAATGAGAGATAGATCAAATCCTACGGATATGATTCTGATGATCAGAATGGCAATTCAGATAAAGGAAAGAAAGTGCAGACCCAAAATCTAATGAAGGGGATACCAGTGCAAGTGTAGAAGAAAGAACTCAAGAGTCTAAAAACCGAGAAAATCCTAAGACTCCAAAGTATGTGAGGTTGAATCATTCATAAAATGAGATCATAGGAGATAAGAATAAAGGTGTGATGACTAGAAGAAGAATTGTTGAAGAATATTGCTTGATTCCTAAGATTGAGCCTATAGATGTTAATGAAGCATGCAAAGATGAAAATTGGGTTAAAGTAATGGAAGAAGAATTCAAGAAGATTGAAAAGAATAATGCATGGCTTGTTCCTAGACTTGAGGATAAAAATGTAATTGGAACTAAGTGGGTCTTTCAAAATAAATTGGATGAACAAGGTGAAGTTGTTAGGAATAGAGCAAGACTTATTTGTAAGAGATATTCTCAGATGGAAGGAATTAACTATAACAAGACTTTTACTCTGGTGGCAAGATTTGAAGCTATTAGATTATTTATTGCTTATGTTTCTTACAAAAATTTCAAATTTTATCAAATGGATGTCAAGTCAACCTTTCTTAATGGTGAGTTGGAAGTAGAGGTTTATATTGAGCAACGAGATGGATTTCAGTTGATAAATTAGGAACATATGGTTTTTATATTGAAGAAGACACTATATGGATTGAAGTAAGCCCCAAGAGCGTGATATGCTAGATTAGATAAGTATTTGTTGAATCTTGTATTCAATAAAAGTACTATTGATAGGAATTTGTATTTCGTGATTGATCAGATAACATTTTGATTGTTGAAGTTTTTGTTGATGATATTTTATTTGGAGGGAATGATAGTTTGTGCAAGAAGTTTGTTGATGAGATGCAAAATGATTTTGAGATGTCTATGATTGGTGAGATGAAATTATTTCTAGGATTGAAAATTACTCAGTTGGATAAAGGCATTTTTACATCTCAGTCCAAGTATGTAAAGGAATTATTGAAGAAGTTTGGTTTAGATGATTCAAATTCAGTTTGTACTCCTACAGTGACTAGATGTAAGTTGACGAAGGATAATAAATCCCTTAAAGTAAATTAGAGTAGATATTATGAATGCTATAAGTCTTGTTGCTAGATTCCAAGTTGATCCTAAGGAATCTTATGTTGTAGCTATGAAAAGGATTTTCAGATATTTGAAAGGCACAATCGATTTTGGTTTGTGGTATCCTAAAGATGATGATTTTACTTTGAGTTCTTTTATTAATGGTGATTGGGCTAGAGATGTGAATGACATAAAAAGTACTAGTGGTTGTGCATTTTTCTTGGGAAAGAGATTGGTTTCTTGGATGAGTAAGAAGCAAAAAGTTATTTCTTTATCTACTGCATAGGTTGAGTATATTGATGTTGCTAACAGTTGTACTTAGGTGGTATGGATGAAGTATATGTTAAAGGATACCAAATTTTGTTACTATGAGCCTACTACTATGATAATTCAAGTGCTATCAACATTTCTAAGAATCTGATGTTGCATTCAAAGACTAAGCATATATCAATCAAGTTTCATTTCTTGAGAGAAAAGGTGAATGAGAAGGAATTCATACTAGAGTATGTATCTACAAAGAAAAAAATTATATATATCTTCATGAATCCTTTTCCTAACGATACTTTTGAGTATCTCGGATAGAAGCTAGGGGTAATTGCCCCTCCTGATAAGAACTAAGATGAATGGATTCGCATCAGTTTGATGGATTTCACAGTCATATCTTGTGATCTAGATTGATGAGGGGTAGCTACTACTAAGGGGAATAGTCAATTTTGTGGTTCAGATGTTTATTTTTGTGTGATCTATGGTTTGTAAAAATGTGCCTTTAGCATTGATGTCAAAAGGGGAGAGAATCATGTGAAAAATTGTCATATCATATGCTAGATCTTAGGGGGAGATTGTTGAGAGTTGTTATTTCTTTGTCATTGATTGTTTTTCACATCATATGTTTCCATCAATGCAAAAAGGGGAGATTGTTGAGATAATGTGAAAATATGTTTTTGGATTGATTGAGTGATGTGTTGTCATTGATGTCAACATATTCCTCTTTGTGTTCCAATGTTGTAGTCAGATTAAATGAGCTAGTTTGGCTAGTGAGTTTCAAATAAGTTGTTGTGGATTAAAGGTTTTTGAGACAAGTATCTCTTGTTGATTTAGCTCAATTTTCCATGGTCCACATGGAGATTTAATTGATTTATGAGTTTTGGAGTTACAGTTGGTTTTTCTATTGTTTGGTGTTGATTAGTGTTCTGAATTTTTCTCTATGTTGCAATAGCTTGGTTTTTTGGATTTGGAATAGTGTTTGGGATGTTTTATTGTGTCCTCAATTCAAATGGTTCATGATTTGGAGGTTTGCAAGTGAATCTTTTAGTTTGACAGTCATTGCAATTAGTGTTCTTGAAGATCGGTATAATGAGTCTTCCCTAGGTTGTAGCCCTTTCCTATTTTTGAGTAGTGAGCTCTAGGTAGTGTGCCTAAATGCATGTGCATTCCCCATTGTAATATTTCAAATACTTCTAACAGGGTATCATCATATTGTGGGTAGGTTCCCATCATGGTTTTTCCCTTGATCGGGTTTTCCACGTCAACAATCTTGGTTTTATGTGCGGTATTGATGTGGTGTTGATTTATGATTTTTCTATTAACTATCAAATCTGAAATTGTGTTCTAGTTAAGGAAAGATTTTGATAAAATTGATTCACCCCCTATTAGTTTTCTTCCTTGTTGCCAACGGGATTAAAGAAAGCACGTAGAGCATGGTACTCTAGACTAGACAAGTACCTACATCAGCAAGACTTCTAGAAAGGATGCACTGACAACAAATTATACATTAAACAGATGTAATCTCTTGATTATAGTTATTGTTTATGTAGAGAATACTATGTTTTCTAGGAACAAAGATAGTTTGTGTAAAGAATTTGTTGATCAAATAAAAATAGAGTTTGAAATTTCAATGTTAGGAGATTTGTTAGATACTTTGTTGGTTTGCAAATATCCTAGTTAAGCAAAGGCATATTTATTTCTTGTTGGAATCCAAGAACACTGAGAGGGGGGAGGGGTTGTGAATCAGTGTTCTACTGATAAATGAATTTATGAACTTTATGAACTTATTACTGATCAACTGGATGACAAAATATAAAATTAAAGTGCATAAACAAATCAACACACAAAGCAATACCATAACACCAATATTTTTACGTGGAAAACCCTTTAAAGGGAAAAACCATGGTGGGGTTGACACCCACAATATCTATATACTTGATCAAGGTATACAAATATTACATAATGGGGTATGCACATGCATACAGGCTCAGCGCCTAGAGCTCACTACTCAAATGGAAGTCTCACTGACTTACACAACATTTCATAATGATTTCAAACATAAATGAACTTAACTAGTGCATCTGACCATACTAGATAAGTTCTAGTCTAAGCTCTGAGAAGCTTCACTGAACCAGTGTAAATGATACTCTATTCTGCTACCAGTTAGGATTGTGCACATGTAACTGCGCACAAGTACTAACACTTGCACACCAATTCACACACTATCAATCTTAGACCTTTTCACATCTCAAATCACATCACCATAATAATGAAATCCATCGCTAAATGATCTCCCTTATATAGCCTTGTAGCTTGTTCATCATGTCGGCCTCATTAAAAA
Organism: Cryptomeria japonica; assembly: GCF_030272615.1. NCBI lineage: Eukaryota > Viridiplantae > Streptophyta > Pinopsida > Cupressales > Cupressaceae > Cryptomeria > Cryptomeria japonica. The sequence goes on along the minus strand of NW_026729792.1, from coordinate 5,320 downwards.
ATATACTTGTTGGCTTCCTCCCAGATCACAAAGTCTATTATGCATTATCCCAATGATCTTATTTGATATTGGCCTACACGCTACCTCCAATTCCACAAATGATTTTACCATGTCCCATTATATCTTAACTAGGTCCTAAATATAAGTTATCGGTACCAAGAATGACCAGTTAACAAGAATAAATAATAGGATGTATACAGGTTAGCCCAATCAAGAGAAAATGATAAAGAAATGTTTTCAGATGAAGAAATACCAATACCTAAAGATGAGTTGCCATCAATGACAACCCAAAATGCAATTTACCTCAAAAGGTGACTATCGAATGAGTGCCAATTGCCAACAATCTCCCCCTGGTATTGATGGCAACACTCATGTGAAAAATTATATTACCTCTTAGTGCTCACCCTATCCTATACATCCATGCAGCTATATACACCTGTAGTCTCCCCCTATGCTATACATTCATTTTTTACTGTACTACTTCTTCTTCCAGATCAATGAAAAAGTGGGGTACCCACAAAAATTGTTGTACATATATATACAGATATCAGTTCCTATACATGTTTCAAAATATCTGTATACAAAATCTTCAAAAATGAAAAATAAGTATCCCATGCCTACTTAAGAGAATCTAGAATAGAGTTGAACCCATTCAGGAGACTGGCATAGTAGTCAATTTCCTGGGATTCACTTAGATCCTCCTACTACATATTAGCTATACATTTTGTTTTATGGCATAACAGGTTATCTAACTGGGGACCTATAAAGTTTTGGAGATCTGTAGATCTCCTTATCATAAAGTCCCTTTACTTTTCCAACCTTAAAATCTGATCCATAACTGCCAAAACTGGACCTTCTAAAGAACTTGTTAAGTTTGCTACTAGATTATAAGAATTTGAAATCTATAGCAACTAGCCTTTACAATCTAAAATCTTGTTGTCTATGGGTGTAGTAAGCTTGGAAAAATCTAGACAAGTCTTATACACTTTACCTCCTTTTGCTAATGTTGCATTAATAGATTGTAAACAAGTTTGAAGTTTAGCCTTTTCTGATGCAATCATCTACAAAAATATCTGCTTCCTATCCTCAACAAGTTTATCTTTAGCCTCAAGAGCTTAAAGCTTCACCAAAGAATCATACTGCTTAGGAATGTATTCAATGATTTCCTACAGTTTACCGGCTGAGCTTGAGCTCTCCTCAGCTTGAAATTACGGTACAAGCCAGTTCAAAAAATCAAAAGTAGTCTATATCAATTCTTTATCATTAGATTCTTCCTATGCCTAAAGTGTTGTTGTAGCTAAAACTTTCTTTGTCAATGACATTAAATGATAAGGCTTGTTAAAATTGATAGAAAATTGTGGCAATTTCCCTTTAGCTTTTGATAATGAAGTGTCAATTGCCAAACTAGAAGGGAAATATTTCTCTCTTTTTTTCTTTGTTTGCTGGCTCCCTATCCTCTAAAGACTTTACCTCATGTGAACTGATGGCTTCGCCACTTGGTGTTTCACTATTTTTTGGTGCCTCTTTAGAAACCTTATCATCTGAACCTTTATCTTTCTCAACCTCAGTCTCAACATCATGTACATTTTCTTCTAGAGGATTATGAGTATTTTCACCTTCAAAATTGGACTCATTACCTGGTGGAGTACTGGCTAGTGGATTGGTATCCACATTCTGTTCATATTTCTTTACCAGTTCCTTATCAGCTAGCAATTAAATTTTTTGAGATTGTACAAAACACGGACTATGCTCATAACCAAGACTCAAAATAATTCTTACCCATATGTCAATTGTCCCCTTTCGGATCTCTTAATATTTTTCAACCATTAAATTATTTATCCATTGTTTGCATTTGAATTCAGTCAAGCCTATCTTATTCATCAAATCAAGAACCTATGTCAGAGTTATTGATGGACAAAGATTACCTAATTCTAAGAATGAAGTTTCCTTATTTCTAATTTATCATACAATTCCTTAGGCAAAATCTTCTCCAATTCAATCAATGTCCTACTAAAAGAATCAAGATATAAAACAATTGCTTCTTCTAATTGCTTCTTATCCTTATCATCAAACTCATCATAAAATATAGAAATATTATCTAGATTGCAATCATTAATAATGTGATTAATGATTTCCTGAGCATCTAGCTTTTTCTGCTTACTGCTTCTCCCTTTGGCTTCCAGTTTTGAGTTTTCATCTACCTTAGGCTTTCTCTTATGTACAATTGTGATTTTAGGAGTCTTCCTAGGTGACTCCTTTACCGGTTCCTTCTTCATATCATCCTTCTTATCTCTAACAACCCTAGCAAATACACCTTTCTTCTTCGAATCTTACCGGATTTCCTATTCTAATTCCATCTCCTCTGAAGAAACTATCATATACTACCTTGCCGAATTCTATTTTCTCCTCACTGTTTCTTTCGGCTTAGAGCTAGTAGGTTTGCCAGATTGCCCTTCCAATTGTTTGGATGGCTCTATAGTAACCAGGACCACATTGGGAGTGGCCTGAGATGCCTTCTTAGCCTCTCTCTCCTCCTCCCTCTTCTGCTTATACTCTTCCTTCCTCCAGGCTTCAAGGATTTTGACCTTCTGTTCTACTTCAGCCTTGTCATTTTCTTCACTGATTAATTTCTCTACTGCAACCCTTGTCATTTTCATTCTGATGGCAGGTGCAACTAGTTCCTAATGAACTTTCAGACCCTTTTCTTGAGTTGTACCAAAGTTCTCTTCTTTGTCATCAACTGGAGATTTTAGTAAATGTTGTGCATATGCATCTAGTGTAGCCTCATCTACTTCATAGCCCATCAAAATAATCCAGACTATTCTAGGCTGGACTACCTCCATCATCCATTCATCTTTATTGACCATAAAACAAATAGTGTCCTTATATTTCTCCACCAATTTATTTTGTGATTCTTACTGTATTTTTCATTTCCTCTTGAAAAGTTTTGAAAAACGCCCATAGATTAGCCTTTTGTTGCTTATCTCCCTACTAGTCTAATATTTGTGCAATTTGTGTTGCAACCAATATATCAAAAGCCCATTGAATCTTCCCATAACCAAGTACCATGTTTAGAAAATAAAAGGTTAAGAATATAATGAAAGAACCATACTAGAATGTATTCTTCTTATCTTGTTTAATCTTCCAGAGATTGGTCATTAGTTCCTTCAACATCACCCTACATAGGTCATAATGTGCATCTTCTTTCACCATCTGATAGGCAATGTGAATGGCGGGTCCAGAAACTAAGTTCAATGGATTTGACTAATAAACTTTATAGTCAATCACCATCATTGCAAATTTCACATCAATATCCCTAATATCATCAACCCACATTGATCTGCCATTATATGTAGTGTCAGTGAGTTTTCATAGATCTTGTTTGATATTGACTGAAGCCCTAGCAAACCTCCAACCTTATGAAGACATGTGATATTCTTGATCACTTCTTCTCTAATTATGTATGACCGGTCCAACCATAAGAATTCCCCATGAATACAACTGAGAATGTACTATACCCATTCATCTTCATCAAAAATGGAAAATCCATGAACTGGGTAAAACTCTTCCTCTTCAGATGTGCATATTCTGGTTTTAGTTGATTATCAGTGATAAAATGATCAATAACACACAAGACATCTTATAACTCCTGATCTCTTGTATATCGCAATGAATATAAGCCCTAATATATTCAGTATGAAGAACACCATGACAAACACTCAAAAATGCTTGCAAAGGATCATCCAAAAGTGATTTGAAAGGATGTTTTTGAATTCTAGCCAAGGGCAGTCCTTGAGTTCCACTATCAAAGGAATATCAACATTCAATGATGATGCCATGATAAATTTATAGGGTTTTAGCAAATGGAAAATACCTTGATAACTTACCTCCAGATGTTCGCACAAATCTCCTTAGGAATCTTGAATTCCTTAAAAAACTCTCTTCAAAATACTCAATCGATGTGTGAAGAAATGATTTAACTTTTCCCCTTTTTATCGCTACTAACCCTTATTTTCAACTGTCATAAATTCTATTAGAGAATCTAATCAGATCACATAATCTGCATATAGGTTCTGATAAATATTTGTGTTCACTTGAGCATCCATTTGCAATCAGAATTCTCTGACTACAGACCTAATATGGGGTGTTTTCATGATCTTCAATGATTTGCCTACCCCTAAGGCAAAGTGCCTTAGTTACCGGTTGAAGTTCCTTCTTCCGATGTAGGACCTATTTGCTCTACTGGTTGATCTGTCAGTTGTCTCTGATTTTCCAACCCATCTTCTCTCATGCCATGTTCTAATATCTCCAACCTTTGCCTTTCCTTTCTCATCTGAATTTCCATCAGCTATCAGTGGATTCTTACTCCTGCAATACTTAGAAATATATCCAATCTTGTTGCATGCAAAACAAGCAACATTGTTCTTTTGAATTGCTTTGTTATACCCTTGATTTCCTTCATTTCCTTTTGATCTACATTGGTTAGCCATATGTCCAAATCTACTAGAAGCATGACATCTAACATTTCCAAGACTGGTGAATGATGCATTGTTCTGATTATTCCTATTTCTGCATTGACCTATTATATGACCATATTTATTGCAAACAAAGCATGTACCATTGAATTTGTGAGCATTAGGTTGTCTTACCAAGGATTTTTGGTTCTGGTTGTTGGTATGATTCTGCTTTTGACCAGATGATTGATCTTGTTGTGCAATACTAGAGCTTTTTCCTACTTCATGTCCAAGACTTCTCTTGTCATTACAATCTCTCTAGGTTTTCAACAATTCATCAAGTATTGAAGAGCTATCTTTGAACTTGTCTTTGTATTCATTTGCAGTGGCCAAATAATCTCTCATGATTATGATCTATCTTTAAAGTTCCTTTTCATTATTCTGGGACTGAATTAGTTCAAGTCTCAGCATATCATCCTCATGTATCAGTCTATTGCATTCATCTGATTTGTCCTTCAATGCTTGATCTAGAGTTCCTTCCTCTTAGCTTGAGCAGCTAATAGCTTTCCCTGTAATGAAATGATGTACTCTCTAGCTTACCTCAGTTCATTCTTCAATTTGTTGCTTTTCTCCTTTTCATCATCAAGATCCTCAAGAGAAAGTTGAAGTTATTGCTGCAAACTGGTTTCCATTGATTCCAAGTTCTAGATCTTCCTCAATTTGTTAAACTTCTTTCGAGGAACTAGGCTTTGATATCAATTATTAGAATCCAAGAACACTGAGAGGGAGGGTGAATCGGTGTTCTACCAATAAATGAATTTTTGAACTTATTATCGATCAACTGGATGACAAAATATAAAATTAAA
>NW_026729791.1:0-37486 GCF_030272615.1 Cryptomeria japonica | reverse complement strand
ACCTGCCTTAATGTTGGGAGTTGTTAGCTGGGTTCTGGGCCCCAGACTTTTCTATACCTTTCTATTTTTGATTTCCAATTTTTTCATTGATGAAAGTACTTTCCCACTGAATAGCTGACTAACGCTAGGGAAGAACCTTTCTTACCCACCTTATAGACTTAAAGGCTTGTGCTTATGAGCTTGCTAAAGCCCTTCGAGAGGGAGCTCGACGGAAGGACGCTGACTCACGGTAGGGAGAAAAAAGGCCAAGGAAAGCGAACGGGAGAATGGCTGGAGGAAAAAGGCGAAAGCAACCGGTAGGGAATAATAAAGGCCGCGGTTCTGGAGCTCCGGTTTCCCGGTCACTTCCTTGGTTCGGTAAGGTCAGGTCTGGTAAAGGGCCATCGAGAGAAGGTCAAGGAAAGCTCCTCCATATATGAGGTTACTGCTTTTCATGCCGCTCCTCCATTAAGTCGTCAAAAAATGCTTAATTTAATGACCATTTGAATGCGTTTTATGGCAACTTTCAACCCCCAATAAGGTAAGTACACTTCGCGGAATAACCTTATAGCGCTAGCTGCAATCAATCAATAGTAATCCCGGGAAGAGGCGGAATAACCAGTACTCGCGAACCTACAAGAAAGCAACCTTACCTACCTCCACTTACTGATTCACTGAACCATGATTTACCGTGCCAAGCAATCTCACCTTCTACTGCTTCTATCGTCTCGTATCACTTCCTACTGCTTCTATCGTCTCGTACCACCGATCAATAGTACTCGATCAAATGGCACACCATCAATTGTCTAACACGAACCATAACGTGTGAACTCAACCTCGTATCGCGCCTACCCCACCAGTGTCCAACAAACATCAATCAAATACACCATACTTGAACTTGAATGACAGGCAATCTCCCTTACCCAAACAACCGCTTCTGCTCACACTGAAGAGCACTGGAGGGCCCCGAGGGACTGTTGATCAGATAAAGGGAAGATCTTCCTTGTGTTGTGTGGGACAGTGGAAGAGAGTGCCATGGCTATTTGAAGGCTGGAAGAGATGCTTGGAGTGCTCTGTAATGAGCAGATTGGCTGAGGATGAGAGTAGATGGGTTGGGTTGAGAGATATAGAAGCCTGTAGCTTGGTTCTTTCACCCTAGTGGCCTCATAGCCGAGAGAGGTGGTATCTACACCAGATACCTATGGTTGGGTGGAAAATTGCTCATACACAACCGGACCAAATTCTGTTCAAAGATAAGTGCTCTATCGTTGTTTATGAATATGCAAAATGAGTGTGATTGTTATGTTACGAAAATCTATGTATCTGGCATTTGTGTATGATTATGCTTGATTCTGTTCATGGGCATTTGGTTGCCATGAATTTCTGTGAATCCATGCTTGTTTCTTTTCGCTGCTATAAATATCACACCTATGCATGCATTTCATTTTATTCTGGTCCTTCCTGGGAGGCTTATTCAGTTGGTATTATGGGGATATGGCCTCTAAGGGTCGGAATTTGAAATCTGTGTATCATGGCTACCTGTCCCATGGTTGGAATTGCTAGGCAGGGATGCCACAATACTCAGCTTGTATCACGGGACATTCCTTCTCCTTATTTTGATGCTTTAGTGACTACACATGGACCGCTGCTTCCTCACTGGGTAAGTAAGAGTTCGAGCAGATTCAGTTAATGATGCATTTTACCGCTATGACTGTTACTCGCTCTGGAACGGGCTATGACTATCGATCTGGGTCTCTATCTGTATCTTCACCACCTGGAATCGGAACTTCTGCTAGCTAAGGAGATGATGGAACAGGTAGGGATGCTAGGAAAGAAGCTACTTCTGTCTATGCTGCTGGCTCTGCTACTGCTGATGGATCGACTGAACCACCTGGATCATCTGCTTCATCAACGATAGAATCTAAAGAATAATCTACTGAACCAATCAATCAACAGAATCAACTGATGCACCTGTCCTTGCCTATGCCTTTGCATCTGGATCTGGATCAACTTCTAGCTATCTCTGAGTGGTTTAAGTGTGCCTGACCTGTGCTGTATGGAGAGGTGAAGGCAAGGCTATACCTTCGAGAATGTTATAGGGAGTGATAGCTATCTATCTGCGTGATCCTGACCAAGGGAGGGTACCTAGACTCTGGTAAGGGGAGAGTTTCTGTGCATCCTCCCAAGGTGTTGATTGATTAACTATTTGTGAAGATTGGTTTGGTTCCAATGTGGAGGTCTGCTTCTTTCGTGTGTGTGGAGTGGATTATTGCATTGTACTGCCATCGTTATGTTGTGCTCGTTGTCCACCGGTTGAGCATTGTCTGATGGATTCGTTGCGTTGATGAAACAGCCTGTCTCCTGTGTGGAGCTGGGGTCCCGGTACTCTCTGGCTGGAGTTGTCTGTTGTGTCGGACCTTTTGTTGTTCTTTGACCGACGCATAACTTTTTTCTCCTTGTGTTTGGGATTTAAGATCTGTTGTTGTGACCCGATTTGTTATTTACGCATTTCTCTGCTTCATCGACCTGCTGCCTGCCTCTACTATTAATTTACCTACCCTATCCAGCCAAATTATAGTGACTCTATGACAAGCTATCAAATTTGTTACTTAGCAAAATGGAAAGACTGACTATGGAACTAGAACAGGATTAGGATCTGGAACAGGATCATCTGCTGGGTATCGATCTCGATCAAAAGGCTCTGGATTTGGATCTTTAGGAGGCTATGGATCTTAAACAGGTGGCTCTCGAAATGGGTCTACCGCATATGGATCTCGCTCTGCTGCTGGAGGATATGGATCTATAACTGGTTAAGGATCAACTGAATCTGGGACTTAATCTGCTTTAGATGGATCTGCGACTAGAGGATCTGAAACTGCTCCTGCCTTTCCTCCTGCTGCCTTAGATGCTGCTTGCTTAGCTGCTGGTTAAACAAGGTCAATTGAATCTGCAACAAAGAAGGCTGATAGCTTTCGAAATGGAAGGGATTTATGCTGGCTATGTATCTCCTGTTGCTATCTCTGTGCCATCTCCACTGCTTCGGACTCAGGAGGAATTGGTTCATCTGCGTGTGGCATCGGATCTTAATTCCGACTCATTGATTGCATCTCGAACTGCTTCTGGCTACCTAACTTTAATAAGGGGGTTCCTTAATTGGATCTGCTTAAACTGCTCCAGACTCGACTTCTTACTTTGCGGGTTTTGCTTCGTACTTTGCCCCCTCCCCACAAGGTCGATGTGAGGCGGATGTGCGTCGTCGTTTCTCGGATGTGCTACTCATTTCTACCTCCCAGATCGATGTGAGGCGGCCCTTCGGCGGATGTGAGGCTGAGCATGTAACGTAGATAAAGAGGCCTACCTATCGAGAATTCTGCCCCCCCACACTACCTATCGATAATTCCCCCCCCACCCCAGTCTTCTGGCGAATAGTAGGGTAGTGGCACCCCGGTACTAACTCAATAATGAATTCCTCCCCCCTTTCCATAGTTGCTGGTGCTCGCATCTCCTGCTTCTGTGCCGTGGAATATACGTCTTCTCCGGCCGGGGTTCTAAAGAAAGGACTCAATTCTCGTAGATAAAGGAACCATCTAAAACCTCACGATGCCCCCGGCCCCCTCCGGCTGCTAATAGAGTTTCTTATTGGTTTGGTTCGGTTTCGGGTGGGAAGTGAACTATAGTTGAGTTTTTGCCAATTCCTAGTGCCGGGTCTATAGGGATAGGGCTCCCCGCCCCCTTCACTATCTATGGCGCCCTAGAATCTGGGGGAGTATTGTCCTTCCAGTAGTCCTTTCCGGTCTATATGATATGGGCGGGAGAGGATCATCCATCATCCATCTATTCGTGTCGTGATATCAGTCATCAGTCGTATCACGTATAGAAATAGAGAATAGAGATGGATGATGTGTGATGGATGGCCCTATCCATATATTCGACCCCCTCTAGATCTATGGGGAGAGGGACTCGACTTACATCTGTCACGCCATATCCATATATAGGGGTGGGCACGCCATATCGGGGTGAATATCTCGATGTGGATCTGATCTGTCACAATGTGATAGGTACGTTATCTGTCACGATGTATTACGGTAGGGTGGACCAACCGACTATTGCTGTGGACCAACCTGGACTCAACCGACCGACTTCATGAGATCGGGGTTAAGCCAATCTGCTTAATCTCTCTTCTCTCGATAGAACCTCGTCCCTGGAATGGGAGGAAGGAGCCCCCGCAGTCAAGTGGTGGCCAACATCCACACCAGTAACAATGACAGTTCGATGCCCATGCCCTACTCTAAACGCCAACTAGAGTCTAGTCGGGGGGTGGGGGGGCATGTTACGTATATAATCTGGCCCTACCCCCGAGAGAATAGTAGGGCTACCACCCACCTGAACACTCCGGTATGCCAGATTATATACGTAACATGCCCACGCATAGGGGGTGGGAGGGTTAGTTGTGGGGGGGAACTATTATTGTTCTCCCACCCACCACAACTGTAGGGGCCCTGCAGGGGCGGGAGAGTACCATCAGGTCCAGTCAAGCCCCGCTGCAAAGCCGCGGGGTAGGCGAGTTAATGAGTTGGAGAGCACTCCCCTGGGGGCCCCCTCTCTGAATTAAGGCGAGGGAAGGCCCCTACCTATATAACTAACTGTTCGCTCTCCCGAGGGCGGGCATAAATGATCTGAATGATGACCTGGATGAGAACCGGGGCCTTTCCAGTTAGTGACTAAAGACTCATAAACGTCGAGTTGTTGTTAGTTAGTGACTTAGATACAATGCATGGCATGCAACTCACTTTCACTTCAGGATCCCCACCCACGTAGTTCGCCGGTGAAACCAACGACTCTTTCTACTCCTATCAGATCGAGAACCCGGGGGAGCACTCGACCCAACCGGGGGTCGAGGGGCGAGCCCCCGCCAACCGTAGGGCCCTACCGCCCCTACTATCTATAGGCAGAGATAGGCTCTACCGGGGTTGGGTGGGAACTATAGTGCGCAACGGGCACCCTAGAATTCCCACCCCACTGCCATTAATCAGTCAATTAATGCGCCATTGTAGGGCCATAGCCATAGAACCGGAGGGGTAGGGGATTGCACTCGATAGTTGCTAGAATAAGCCGCCCTTTATTCCATTCCCGAAGCGGGGGTGGGCCCCTACTATTCTATGGTGGAGGATATAGTATCTGGAGGGCCCCTACTATTCTAAGGTAGCCGCAAGGTGCTTAATTATTCTGCAGGGTGATAACTATGGGTGGGTAGGCCCCTACTATTCTATGGCCCCCTACTATTCTCAAGGGCCGGGTTGGGTGGGAACTCTAGTTCGGAACTATCCCATCTCAGGTGAAGGGCGGGGCGGGTTGACAGTACTCGAAGCAACGGAACGGAGCGGAGTTGTTTATGACTCAGAGGCATTCTCATCACTTGGTAGATCCAAGTCCATGGCCTATTTCGGGTTCACTCGGAGCTTTGGCAACCACAGTTGGAGGTGTTATGTACATGCACTCATTCACGGGGGGTTCAACACTCCTCAGTTTGGGCTTGATCTTCATCCTATATACCATGTTTGTACGGTGGCGCGATGTGATACGTGAATCCACGTTGGAGGGACATCACACCAAAGTCGTACAATTCGGACTTCGATATGGTTTTATTCCGTTCATCGTATCGGAGGTCATGTCCCCCTTCGCTTTCTTCCGGGCTTTTTTCCATTCCCCTTTGGCGCCTGCGGTAGAAATTGGAGGTATCTGGCCCCCAAAAGGGATTGGGGTTTTGAATCCCTGGGAAATCCCTTCTCCTAATACGCTTATTCCCCTTTCATCCGGAGCTGCCGTAACTTGGGCTCATCATGCTATACTCGCGGGGAAGGAGCGACAAGCAGTTTACGCTTTAGTAGCCACCGTTTCACTGGCTCTAGTACTCACTGGGTTCCAGGGAATGGAGTATTCTCAAGCACCTTTCACTGTCTCGGATGGTATTCACGGTCCTACGTCCTTCTCAGCAACTGGGTTTCATGGTTTTCATGTGATTATAGGGACTCTTTTCCCAATCATATGTGGTATTCGCCAATATCCGGGTCATTTGACCAAGGAGCATCACGTTGGCTTTGAAGCAGCTGCATGGTACTGGCATTCCGTAGACGTGGTTCGGTCATTCCCATTTGTCTCTATCCATTGGTGGGGAGGTCTACGAAGGGACGCATTATAGATAGGGGTGGATTGGGAAATGAGAGCTTATTGGCGGGGAGGGGACGCATTATAGATAGGGGTGGATTGGGATATGAACTTTTTTTGAGATCGGGGACAGAGATAACCCAAGATAGAAAAGGAAGCCTTTTGGTCGCCGCTTCCCTACTCCCTCTGATGATCATATCGGACGAAGTTTATCTCACTTTGCTACCGGATATCTATTCATTCTGGCATATTCATGCGGGGATCGAAGAGATTATGGCAGATCACGTTCACCAGGGAATGACCCGGAATTGGATTTCCATTCTTCTGGAATCGTTCTTTTTAATCGTCATGAAAGATGTTTTCCCGTTTCCATCCCGCTTATTTCACCACGAATGGAATAACCCAATGGTCGACCGTTAGGTTATGCTCTCGACCTCCCCCCACCCCCTACCCCATGCTGCATGCCGGGTGGGTGGGAAACTAGAGTTCGGAGATGGAATCCAATGAGAAACAAATTACTTCCTTCCGGTTGATGGAGATATCGCTAATCTACCTCCCGGGGGGGCCCGGGTGGGGTGGGGAAGTGGGCGAGTCTGACCTCCCTCGGGGATCAACCAACAACTTTCAACCATCCATCCTAACTTCCTACCTGAACGAATCCTTCCTAACTTCCTACCGGGAGAGTTACTTCCTTCAACTATAGGTAGGACGGCAGGCCCCATGCGAGGACTTCCTTCCATCCAGCATCCAATCAATATTGTTGTTTTGCTCCCTTCCTTCCGGTTGCCCATAGAATTTGAGGACTAGTCTTCCAGCAGAGAGAAAGCATGCAGAGAGAACTTGTTTTTCCGGGCCAAACTAATAAACTAATTTCTTTCCTAGCCGAACAGGGGGTGCCACCCTTCCCACACCCTCGGTGGCTCCAACCGGGAGGCAAGAAAGCAACTCCGAGTTTGCCCTGGTAATGTATTATAGTTCGACGAAAGTCTTATCCATCGGGCCGAGTCGGTGCCCTTCCAGTTGTTCGCTCTCCAGACAAGTGCCATCCTTCACTCCAGACAAACCATCCTGGGGGTGCCACCCTTACACCCCCGCCCCGGTTAGGACAATCAACTTATGGCGTACCAAATTCAAAATGAGCTCGTTCAAATAATCAACTATCCTTTCTAGACCGGCCTATCTATCTCCTTGCTTCTATCCAATAGTTCTAAGTTGGCAATGAAGGGCTAATTTATGCTCCCGCAGCAGGGTGGGGCTAATTTATGCGGGTGAATGCCATCAACTGCTTACTAGAACTAGAATATTAGTTGTATAGGATGGTCGAACTACTATGCCCGGATGAAGGTCGTTTGGTTTGAAGGCCGATATAACGTATGTAAGGATAGCATTATGGAGTTGGAACCCGCAACAGCTCCCATCGATAACTTCTGAACCCCCCCATCGACCGGGAGTTCAGCTACTTAGTAAGGTTACGACGTTTTAGAGGGGGTCCCTCCCTTTACACCCCCGGGTAGTCCCCTCTATTCTATGGGGTTGAGGATGGTAACAGTATAAAACGCTAACATTCTTTGGCCCGGTTGAACGAACTGCTGATTGAACCTTGGGTAACCGGATAGAAACTTCCTTTCAACCATCCATCCTGAGCGGGGGTAGGGGTAACATCATGGCAACATCCCGGGTAGCTAACGAGGGAGGGAGAAAGAGCATCGGCCATCAATAACAAGGATGCTCGAGAACGGCAAATAGATTCTTCGGAGCCTAACAAGGATGCTCAGTGGGGTCCGGTTGCCCTCCTTAGTATAGTTGGATAGCTTTCTAGTTGAAATAATAGACTTCCAAGCACCGGCCAATCAATTTGTTCTTGATGCTGGTAGAGATGGGTCCTACCTATAGTTGGAGACCCCTGTACTCCCGCCTGTCCGGCGGGAACTTCTTTGTTCTCGGCGGGAACGTCGAATAAATCTATCTACTCGATCGACAACTATCTTCTCCCACCCACCCCGGAGTGAACGAGGACTACCTGGCCTACCTCCCGAGCCTCTTGCTTCCAGGATTAATGGCCTTGATTGGAGCCTACCTAACAATTCAACAACTACCAAGCCAGGTAGACAGCAGCTAGTAGAGAGCCGATCGAGTTTACCCGGTTCCAGGCGCAGCTCCAGAAGCGGATGGACCAAAGGAGGTGTTATTGTGCCCGGAGGTGGCCACCCTTATACACCCCCGATGGATACTACTTTCTCTGTCACTAACTTTCTCTTGGCTAGCCTAGCTCTTTCGAAGAGGAAGGACCCCACACTACCCGAGTAACGAGTTCTAATGGAAGGATCCCACCCACATAAATGAAGCTATGGTTATGGCTCCGGTGCCATCCTGGCCATCCTTGGAACCCCCAGGCAAGGAATGTTCACCCCCGCCTCAAAATTCTATGGGCATTAAGTAGGTAGGCCCTACCATTCTATAGGCGGGACTCCCATCCTTTGTTTCTGTGCCCCTCCCTTATTTATTATCGCCAGAACTCCCAGATAGATAGTAGGGGCCGGTCGAGTATTGGACTAACCCTGGTAACATTGCTCTCCTCGCTCGCGAGAAACGGGGCGATAAAGAAGGCAAGGCAAGCTGGATGTATTGTCGGAAGGTGCCCTGGCTGTTTCAACTAGATTGATGGATAGCCGAATAGCCCATAAAATTGTAGGGGGGGGGGTGGGAAGCTAAACTAATCTACCTCCCGGGGGAGACACCCTTAGGCCCAGCCGAATGAACCTGTAGGAGGACCGTGCAATAGCATGATCAAAAGTATGGGCGGTAGATTAGTTATGTCAAACCGACAACTCCAGCCTGGGGGTGAGCTATATCTTCTCGCCCGGGGGGGCTCCCGAGATAGGATTGAACTTCCAATATTTTAATCTGCCCATCCGGAAGAAAGTAGTTTATGCTAACCGTAGGTGAGGGCAAGGAGAAGACAACTAAACTCTATTAAGGATGGTCGGATGAAATAAAGTAACAAAGCCCCATAGAATTGTAGGGCCTCCCGGATGAAAGTAACAAAGCAGCCCCTTCCGGAGCAAGACATCCAAATAAAAGCATGCTCGAAATCGCTGATAGTTGGATGGATGGATAGAGAGGCCAAACATCACTAACCGGAAGCCCTATAGAATTTGAAGGCGTTAGTTTATTAGTTGAGCCCTCTAGTCGTCGGATGCTCGTCCGTTAGTTTAAGCTTTCACTAATCACCTGAGAATCCTATAGTGACCTTACCGGAAGCTCGTCGAAGAGAGCCGCCCTCTAGTCGTTGGATGGAAGGCAAGCTGGACCGGGGAAGCTAACTACTTCTATTTCGTTTGGACCTTCCTTCCTCCCATTCGTTAATAAACTAGATCCGGGTGGGGGGGAATCAACGTTACCCGGGAGGCTATAGAAATACTTCCACACGATTAGCAGCAACGTCGAACTATCTATGGAAGGGGAATTCCGATTAGCAGCAACGTCGAATTCCCGTGGGTGGATCAGGAACTATAGCTTTTAACTTTCACTCGGAGAAGGGGTAATTTGCATTGTCTAAGCCTTTCTCTATCTATTGGCTGGCACTCGACAGCTACTCCTCACTGGACAGCTACTCTCTCTCACCTAGCCGGGTGGCCCTACTATTCTAATGGGCAGGCTGGAGGGAGAGCCACCCACACCCACGGTTGGAGGACCGGTTGGAGTAGCTACCGATTCAAAGTAATGCGAGAAGGTTCAGGATAGAGTCTCTTTCTTTCTTTCCTTCGCCCTAACTTCCAACCGGGGGTGTAGTACTTGATCCCTTACCGGGGGTGGAGAACAGGTAACCCTGGAAACAAATAATATTAAGACAGTGGGTGGGGCGGCAGTTGCTCTCGGGTGGGGCGGGGAGAGTCCATCCAGCCAACTATCCAGCCATGGGGGTAGAGAACGAGAACCAACCTAGCGGTATGGAGGTTGAGGGATGGAGAGTTGGAAAGAAAGAACAATCGCCCCTACTATTCTATTGTTGAGGGTCCTCGTTAATTAGGGAGGCGGGATGAAGGATGGACAAAAGCTCCCATGCATGCGACCTTCCTTCCGGCTAAACGAACTGGAGCCCAGGGCCCTATTATTCTATTATTCATGTTATGTAGAGAATATGGCGTACCGGTAAACGAGAATATGGCCGGTCAACTGATTACTAGTTTGTTATCTGATTCGGTCGGCCTATTGTCGGTGACCTCAACTAAGATGCATGGTTCCGGATGCCCACTCTTTGTCCTAGCCCTCCTACCGGCCTTCCAAGCACCGGATAGAAACTTTATTGCCTGGGGCCCTAACTACCCTGATATTGTTCCGGGGGTGAAAGATGGATTCTTGATCCAATTAATAAAAAGGGGGGGCGGGGGTGGGACCTTCCTTCCGAACAATCAATCGAGGGTGAATGAAGGAAGGGGCCTTGAGCCGGGTAACCTTCCTTTTGAACAATCCAATGAAGCCGGGTGGGTAACCGGAGGGAGTTGTTGAGTTCCTTAGGTGACCTCGGCAACTAAACTAGATTGATGCTCGGACCGATCCCCCGGTGGGAGGCATAGAATGAAAGAACTCTCTTCCTTGCCCTCACCCACGGTTAGCATCGGGAGGCAGGGAGTCTACTATCAATGAAACAGGATGAAACAGGGTCCTCGAACAAAGAAGTTTCCGGGAGGACAATCCTACAACAAATACAGGAAGGAACTAGCTGAAACCAGAAACCGGATGCTCGGCAGGAAAGAATGTTAGGCCAGCCACCACCTTCATGTTAGGCCATTAGGCTGAATTCCCCGGTGGGAGTTCACTACCTGGGGGTGAAGGATGGATTCCGAGAAAGGGCCCCTACCCTGCAGGGAGGGAATCAACGTTGGGCTATCCGGGGGTAAGTTAGGCTATCACGTATATAGTGATGGCACGAGGAAGGAGATCTCGCTGGTTCAACTAGTTCGCTCGGATTAATGAACTAGTCAATTAACGAGGAGCTACTCCGGTGAAGCCTCGATTGAACCAGTTGAGGCATCTTCATCTTAGAGTGGAGGGGGAGATAGATCCTTTAGCCGGGTACCTCGAATCTAGTCAGGAGGGAGTTCATTATCCTCCTTTATCGGGAAAGTAGCTTTCCCTGCTTCCATCTCCTCGTTAGGCTCCATCGGCCATCGCTTTGATTAGACTGCAACTACCAGGAAGGATGCTCGAGAACGGCGGCAAATAGCTAAAACAGGATTGCCCTCACCTTAGGCCAGCCAACAGTTTGATAGGAGCCTATTCCCACCTCAACAACAATTAGCCTCACCCACGGTAGCTCCTCAATCAAATGGATGGGAGGGTAGGGCCAGCGGATGCTATTTCTTTTTATCCCATCCCTATCAAGCCACCGGTTTCACTCCTAAAAGCAGGGTTGTTCCTAAAAGCAGGGTCGGTTGAACTCCTTTCCTTAGATCAGTATGGGTTCCTCGGATAGAAGTAGTTAGGAAGGCTGGCCCACGGCCCGGGTAATTGACTCAACTACTTCCTTCCTCCGCAAGCACAGTGCCAACAGCCCTCAAATTCTATGGGCCCCCAGGATAGTCCAGCTATGCGTATGCCCATCCTCACCCCCGATTATAAAGTGGGAATCGTCTAACTTACAGTATAGCTCTTGATGGGAGAGATGGACGAACTACTGGGGGTGCCACCGAGGGTGCTTGCTCAGCATGTTCCGCATATAATCGAGAAAGGTAGTTGAGGATATAGTTAACCTTGTTACTTCCGGCTTAAAGGAGGGCCCCGGTTAGGTGTTAGGTTCTAGCTGCCTTCCAAGCACCGGATAGAGATTAGCCTAATCTAGCAACAATGCTTATATATCCGCTGGGTGGGACTCTTCATCTAGCTCCTCCCGGCCATCCTGCTGTATTTGTTTCCTGTCCCGAGGGCCAATGAAGAAGGATAGATAGTTGAGGGAGAGCTATAATTGCCCATAGAATTGTAGGGGCCCATCCTCGGCCTGATCAGATGCCGAAGAAGAGGGCTATAACTCCCTTCTGAACAATCCAACAACTAGAGGTCTATCCTACTCGTTAACAACTATTCAACTCCCGGCCAATCCAACTGGAAAGAAACCCTAATGAAACTACCCCAACGTCGACTATCCGCCTAATGAAACTAAGTCTTGTCGGATGCTCGGACCAGAGCTCAACCGGGGGTGTGGGAAGGTAACTGAGCATGCTCGAACCGGCTTAACCAATGCTGGAATTCTCTTCCTTCCAAACTAGTTCAACCAGTTGTCGTGAGGAGAAGTCCTTCTTTCTCGTTAACAACTAAAAAATAGAGGGCCTTCCGGACCTTCCTTCCTTGCCGATTAGTCTGAATTGGATAGTTTCTACTACCTTCCAGAGTGAGAACTCCAGGTCCCATCTTCTCGGGGGGTGATGCAGTCTACCGAGGGTGAAGGATGGATAACACCCCCGGGGAGCCATAACCTTTATCAAGTGAGAACTCAGGGGGTTCCATCGGGCCTAACTGGATGGCCGGAACTACCTTACTAATTTTACTTTTTTGAACTCCCTTCCTTCCATCCTTACTTACTTACTTCCGGAGATTGTTTATCCAGCCCTATCGGTGTAGCTAAACGAACCCCCAACCGGGGGTGAAGCAGCGGTGGCATTACTCCTCGATCGGGAAGGCCAAAGAGGGGGTGAAGGATGGACAAGGCCAATCCAACTGACAATGAAGGAGCGAGCAAACTAATTGATATCCGGAGCATAGTAGTTGATATTGCATTAGCTTTATCGCTGATTCTAAATTAGTCCCGCATAGAATTTGAGGGCGTTTGCCGGCCCTCGTTCATTCTCCTCGCTCTTTCTCGTTAGCTCCTCGTTAGGCTCCATTCTCCACCTCCGGTTAGGGTAGCTCCAGACAAGTTAGGCTCCATCCCCCGGAACATCCTAACTTTATTTGATTGTTTGTTGTTGCCTTCCTCCCTGCTATAGAGGGCTAGAACTCGATTAGTTGAGGGCATGGTGATCAGTTCTATAGCCCTACTATTCTATGGCGAACCTTTCTCGCCCTATGGCGAACCTGGGCTAGAATGATCAGATGCCGTTGAGTCCCTGATCAGATGCCGTTATCAGATGCCGAAGAAGAGGGCGTTGAGGGAGGGAGGGCAGAGTCTAAATAGTTCTCCCTAATGAACTTAGTTGAGGGAGGGCTATCTATCTTCAGTCATCTAACTCTCTATCTTCAGTTCCGTCCTTCACCCCCTGCTTCTCCATCCTGAACTTCCGTGTAGACGGGCGGGTCTTCAGTCAAATGTGTCCGTCCTTCACCGGGAGTGTAGGCGTTTCAGCTATTCACCCTCGGTCGATCAATCCACCGACCGATAGTTTCATTCGGCTGGTCCGGGTGTGGGCACGGATTCTTGCCTCAACGATTATTCCGTTGGTTCAGCAGTGGGTTCTACAGTTAGTGACCTTGCCCTCGGATGTGCCGTAACTTTGGATGGCTAGATAGTGACCAGAACCTGACTTCCTTCCCGAAAGAACTTGCCATCTCACCCACGGTAGGAGAAAGAAAGGTAGGACATTGTTTGGTTCTCAGAGAGTTAACAACCGGTTGAACTATCCTGAGGTCCAGCTTGCCTTCACTAGTTGAATTCCGATGTTTATTGCTTGCCAATTCCTTTTTTCTCGTTCTATTACTACTTCCTTCCGGAGGAGATTCCTGCCCACACCTCTTGGTAAAAGTATAAAACAAACTGTCTTGGGTAAAGTTGCCCAAAGAAACTAGAGGCCCCCAACTAGTCCTATAATTCCCGGGTGGGAGGCCCCTACTATTCTATGGCTAGTTGATGGGCGGGGGGCCCCATTATAGTACTTAGAATAGATCGATCTCTATATCAACTATAGTTTCCCACCCACCTCAGTTCTAGGTGAGGTAGATGAATTGAAGTTAGGCGGGCCAGAAAGAGAGAAAAGGGTGGCTTCCCCCGGTCGTTAATGGAAAGCTCATATGGAGGGGGAATTCTAGCAGGGGAAAAGTAGCGGGGGAAGAGAGAGATTTAGATCGTGGAGAGTCAGTAGAGATTAATTCTATTTTTCACTCAGGGGTGGGAGGAGGAAGTGGAGATCGATTCGAGCATATCGAGAGATCGATTCGATGCATATCGATGAATATCTATTAATTCAATTCATTATATGCAGAGATCGATTCCATCATGTCGAGAGATCGATTCGATCATATCGACGAATCGATCGCTAGAGATTGATTCTCTCCCTCATATTGAGAAATTGATTCGATCATATTGAGAGATCGATTCGATCATATCGACGAATCGATCGATTTGCCCAAACCCCCCTGATAGGAGATCCATTTGACCCTCCCCACCCAACCTCTTGTTATCGACCCCAACGATTATGGTCACCTCACCCCCCCCGCCCCTATACCCTTACTACTATGCTAACTAGTCTACAGCCAGGCCTAACGGAAGGAAGGTAGTAGCATTGGATTGTTCAACCGGTCCTTCATTCACTCCTTCAACTAGTGAAACCTTTCTCGAACTCGAGATCTCCCCCAGCTTGACTGGAGAGCAAACTAGATAGATTGTTCCTCAGCATCGGAAGATGGCATTCACCCTCGGTAGCAGAAATTAGCCCTTCATTGTTACACCCCCGGTGGGTAATTGGGATAGCCGACCATCCGACCGTGAGTGAGAGGCAAGTAGTTTCTACTGTGCCCCTGCCGGACAATAATAGCTAGTGGGGGTGAAGGATAGAGTCCCAGGTAATGGGAAGGCAACAGGAAACTACCCGGTAGTTGCTCCTCCCGGGGGGTGCTGGGTTAGATCAGCAACTTATCCTCGGTCAGCCGGAGCTCCCTGGGTTAGATCAGCAACTTCTATATCCTCCCAACCGTCCTCGGTTCAGAAGCCATCCTCCCGCTAGATTAGGCTAATCTCTATCCGGAAGGAAGGAAGGCACTACGGTTGGCCTAACTAACTATAGTTCTCAAAAATTGACCGGAAGGGGCGCACCCCTGGCTAAAGGAGGTTACTGGCGCCCCCCCTGAAGTTCGGGTCCTTCGGTCCAGCTAATACAAAGAAACTCTTGCTCCCACCCACTGGATGGCCATAGAATTGATAGGCCCCTCCTTATTCTCTCTAATTTCTAATTGGCAACCGGCCCCCTCGATTGATTGTTTGGGAAGGAAGTCCACTACCCCGTTCAACCGATTGTAACTAATCTAGCTCCGGCCAAAAAGAAGGATTTTTTTGAATACCCTCCCGAGCTACCGTGGGTGAGGCTAATTAACGAGGAGGAGCCGAGAAAGAGGAGGAGGAGCTACCGGGCGGGGGTGGAGCGAGAAAGAGACTGGGGGATGGAGCCTCGGTTACACCCCCTGGAGAATACTACCCTGATAGCCGAAGCATTGTCGAGTTAGGACAGGATGGAAGGAAGTCAACTAACTCGGAGGACTAGGGTGGAGGGATAGAGAAAACTAGTCGATGGCCCCGGTTGGCTGGATAGGCAGACAATGCATATCTCGATGTTCTCGCTCGCGTTGCAGACAACGAATGAAAGCTAGCTATTTCATGTTTGGCGGATTCCTTGCCCAACCAAATTAGTTGATTCTATTCCATCCAGTGGCTTCACCCCCAGGCAATAAACATGAGTTGATTCCCGCCCGGTAGTTTCTTTTCTCTCGGCGAGAAGGAGGCAAGACAGTTTGTTCCCATCCATCCATCAGGGTCCTTGCCCTCACCCACTCTTTTTCTTTCCTGCTAACAGCTTCACCCCCGGTTCATTCCATCCAAACAAAACCATCGGGAGTAGACTAACAACTACCTTTATCTTCAGGGAGGCCCTATCCTAACAATTGGGCCGGGAGGACTAGTTTAATGCAATGCTAAACAGGGGGTGAAGGGTGGAGCCGATGTTACGTCTAGAATCAACTATCCCGGTCCGAATCTCGCTCTTGACAATCTTCATATCAATCGGGGGTGCGGGCAAGGAGAACTCTAGTTACTTGATACCGGTTGCCCATGATAACTAACGTCGATTA
The DNA here is from genome assembly GCF_030272615.1 of Cryptomeria japonica. Lineage (NCBI taxonomy): Eukaryota > Viridiplantae > Streptophyta > Pinopsida > Cupressales > Cupressaceae > Cryptomeria > Cryptomeria japonica. The sequence goes on along the minus strand of NW_026729791.1, from coordinate 21,292 downwards.
GGACATTAGGGTAGTCCCTCCTTAGAGTTCCCCAGGATGGAGTATGATTCCCAACTATCTCTGGGTGGGAAGCCCTATCTACCTATCATTCAAACCAGACAGCTAAGCTACCTTATTCTAACAGGCTGATTAAGTAAGGGTGTGATGGAGCACTTCCTTATTTTAGCTCCGTGAGGATGGAGGGATGAAGCGGGGGTGGGGGATGGCCCACGGGTGAGGATGGATACTTAAGCTTATAGCTTACCTGAACTGAACCCCATAGAATTGTAGGGCGACGTTGGGGCACTCATCTAACGAAGGTTACGGGGTGCCTCGATAATGAAGCGGGTGAGGGCAACTACATTACTTGATATCGGTTGCCCATCTATTCATCAACCTTCTCGATTCTACCGCCCTTTACACCTCCGCATCAATCGTCCTTTCGGCCAGATTATATACGTGATAGCCTAACAGGCAGGCCCTACTATTCTAATGGGGACAATCCCATAGAATTTTGAGGCTGTCCCCAGGTAGGTCGCTCAGCAGCCCCCTACGGGCGGAAGGAATTCAACTAGTGAAACCGTTGGTGCGGGGTGGTTTAACCGGCCAATAGAGTTAATTGGTGACATCTCGCCCTACTATTCTATGGGGGATTGTTACTGTGTTGGCCCGGATATTCAATATTGGGTTGGGGGCAGTAGGGCACTAATGAATTGGTAGGCTTCTCCCTCCCTCTTAGGCAGGATCTTCCCGGTTCGAGCATGCTTAACTTCGTTGAACTCGAGAAACCCACCCCGTCCTATCTATAGTTGATGGAGCTAGATAAAGTAGTTGATGTTGGCACCCCCGATGGACAGTGGCCCTACTATCTATAGGCAGAAGTAACGACTAGCAGGAGAGGATGTTCTCTCCAGATTACATACGTTATATCGGGCCATAGCTTACTTTCTTGAACTCTCGGCCTTTCAACCTGGGCTGAACTCCCTTCCGGGGTCCCATCCATTTACACGGAGAAGACTTTTTTGAACTCCATGAAGAAGAGTGGGCGGGTTCAAGCGGGAGAAAGACTACCGGAAGTGGCTGTTTAGCGAGAAATCCTTAACTCCCTCCGGAGAATTCTAGTTTGTTTCTATCCGTGGGTTCGAGAACCTAACATGAAGGTGGTGGCTGGATGGAACTCAACGAGGAGCTCAGTTGACCGAGCAGAGGAATGAATGTTTGGCCAATGGACTGAGAAAGAGAGGAGGTGTAAGAAGAAGCCGCTAGAACGGGTGGGAGGCCCCGGGAAGATTAGTTGTTAAGGACCCCTGGTTGGATAGTAGAAAATCTGTGAAGGCCGAGGGTGAAGGGAAGAGCGGATAAATCAATGCATTTCCATCCGAGGGCAAGGAGAACGGGAGGCAAGACCGAGCATCCTTAATCCGAGCCGAGCATCAATCCTTTCTCCCCCGAGCATCAATCCAATATAGTTGAGTTGTTTTTTTTCTACTCCGAGAAAGCCTTGTCCAGCCTTAACCCCCTCTTTATTTCCTGCCTTTAGTGAAGGAGCATTTCCTTCCTACCTGAGCTTTCATTCTGGTCCGAGCGAGCATCCCAACTACAGGGGGACCCCACTGACCTAATTAACGAAGGAGGGAGGGAGTGGAGGAAGGAAAGGACTCAAGACGCTCCATCGGGCCACCCTTCATTGGATGGATTCCCGGTTCGACCCCCTCTGCATAGTCATAGAGTGTTAATCCTCCCGCCGTGAAATGAGGAGGACCAGCAGCTATTATTTATTCTCGAGCAATGTTACCATCTCCACCAGCGCTCTATCCATTCCTGCTCAGGACCCCTTCCACACCTTAGGGTTGCATTCCTGCTCAAAAGAAGGAAGTGAGTTCAGTTGGGTAACTAATATTCTAACTGGATGGAACTCAACGAGGAGCTAGCTACCGGGGGTGAGGGATGGCAACGATGGAGCCTAACGAGGAGCCCGATAAAGAGCGAGGAGAATTCAAATAGTTGGGAGAGGGACCCATACAACTCTAATCGGAAGTAAGGTTTCAACGAGACCCATACCAGTTGGAATTCTAAACGAGAGTTCGACGAAAGGAAGGCAAGCAGCTGGACTACCAGGGCAAGGAGAAACTCACTTTCTACCGTGGGTGGGTGAGGGCAAGGACTAAGGAAAGAAGGTGACAATTACTGAACTGTACATTTTACTGAACTGAAAAGAATAGCTAGTCTCCCCGGTTGAGTCTTCCCTTCTGACTGTAGGATAGCCCTACCTTCATCCAACTGTAGCCTACCGCCGAAGAGGTTAAGGATGGCACGAGAAAGAGAGGGGGTGTTCAGTTCAGGTAACTGTTCACTGGAGAATAACAGCCCTAATCTGCATCAGGGAGTTCTAGCCGCCCTACAATTCTATGGGGATTAGCAGGGAGTTATAGCTCAACCGGAAGGTGGGAGCCCTAATGAACGAGAACCGCTGGGAGGCAAGACATTAGTTTTTATTGGCCCGGCACAGTTGTTTGTTTCTGTGCGAGAACTGGACCATCCAAAGTTACTTTAATCCGGGGAGGCTAGTTTGTTTCTATCCGGAAGGAAGGTCGGGAGTAGACTAGTGAGTGGAATACAGTCAAATAAGGAAAGGAGTTCCACCGGTTACTTCTCGGCCAATGCAGATACCCGGCCATAAGTTGAATTCTATTACGTGAATGAAGTCCTTCCCTCACCCCCTGTTGGGCCGAGACCGGATGGGAGGACCATAGATTAGGAGCCCCGCCCGGTGGGAGGCAATAAGAAAACTCTCTTTCTATCTGGAAGGTCGGAAGGAAGGTGCCGGGTTGGAAAGAATAACAAGGATGAACGAGAAGGATAGGTTACACCCCCGGTTGGAAACAAATACTATCTTGTCAGAAGGACCGGTGGTGAATGAAGGCATAGCTGTAGCCTACACCCCCGGTTCGAATCGTTCAACCGGAAGCTGCTAACCACTTCTGATATTCTCACTGGGTGGGCACTTGGACTGATACTCTCACTGGGGTCTTGTTCTCTGGGGCCCGGGTGGGAAGAAAGAAAGTTTCTATCCGGTGCTTGGAAGGTCGATCAATCTATTTCCGGAAGGCCCTACTATTCTAAGGGGGCCGGTTCAATCAGATGAAGAGCATGCAAAACGAGGACCCGGTGGTGCTCCATCCCCCACTGAGAAGAGCTTTATAGATAGGTTCTCGTCGATGCCGGAAGGCAACTGTCTCGTCAAAGCGTACGAGAATTGGAAGGCAACTGGCTGCTTAGCTTAGCTCCTCGTTAATTCAGTTCACCTTCCTCCCTTTCTCGGTTTGTTTCTTTCCAGATGTAGTTTTGTCTAGCTGTTGAATGTAGTGCTCGCGTCTGTCCCATCCACAAGACAGTTTGTTTTATACTGTTACCCGGGGAGGCCCCCTACTATTTATATGGGCTGTTGTGGGCCTTACGGAAGATAGCCCTACTATTCTAAAGGGGAGTTAGGAAAGAGGATGATAAGGAGGTAGGGATAGAGGAATACAATATGTTTTTAGAAGCGAGAAAGGGCCGTCCTTCACCCCCTATTGTCAGCGAGAAAGGGAGGGAGGTAGGTTATTGTTCTCGCCCATTTCCCTTCTCGTTCAATCAGCGAGCATGCTTTCATTCGGAAGGAAGACTAGTTCAACCGGAACCCGGAGAGAAGTTAACAATCCGGGCTCCCACCGGGCGGTGATTAGGTGGCTGGAGGAGATTGAGTTCCAACGGATGGATGGGCGAGATCGAGAAATAGAAGGGAGGATGGGCGAGATCGAGAAATAGAAGAAGGTGTTCAGTGAAGGTTAGTCTCGGGCCGGAGGGAAAGGCTGGCTGTTTAGAGAAAGGCAGCATTCGTTCAACCAACTAGTCTTGACTGGAGTGGGATAAGGAATTCACTAGTCGAGGAGATAAGGCCTTCCGGAAAGGGCCACCCGCCTACACCCCCGATCGAGCGTACTTCTATTTTGTACCTCCATGCATGCATTTGAAAAACTGCTTCAACCTTGCTGAGAATACAGTTTGAGGCTATCTTCTATTTTTTACCTCGTAACTACTTTAGCTCAGTTTGAGGCGGGAAGGAAGGGAAAACTCTATGTTGCTTTCTTGCCTCCCGGTTGGATTGTTAGGAGTAGACAACTACCTTTATCAGGCTCCTACCGTCCTACTACACGATGGTAAGCCCAGGTTCGCCATAGAATAGTAGGGCTAGCCCAGGTTCGCCATAGAATAGTAGGGAGCTGCCCTCAACATCTGATCAGGGAGAACTATTTAGAGCCCTCAACAACTATGATGGAGGATGCTCAGCTCTCCCTCAACTATCTATGATGGAGGATGGGTAACAACAACCGGAACTCCATAAATTAATGCAGGGGACTAATGCAACTATCCATACGTTATATCGGAATGTTGGGCGCCCATAGAATGTCGAGGGCAGGATGTTAGGCCGATTATCTTTCTTTCTTTCTTCCGTCCATCCCAATATCAATGCTTTCATTTTCAGTCCAACTAGTCGGACCATCCAAAGTTACTTTCATCCGACCGGGCAAGGACCATCGGGTATTTATTTCAGAGAAAGGGGGCGCACCCCTGAAGTTATTCGGGGACCTCGGTTTCTCGCTAATAGTGGGAGGCAATAAAGACGGTGGGAGGCCCCTACTATTCTATGGGCATTTCATTCGACCGTGGGTGGGAGGCAGGGAAAGCTACCCAGCAGTTCAGGATGGAACTCCTTTCCTCCGGCTATAGTTGGACCTAACTAGTCTACTCCATTGGCCGGTGCCCCGTAGCTAACTTTATCTTGGCTAGCCTAACTCCAACTATATAGGGGGGGGCGGGGGGGCCGGGTGGGACTCTTCATCTAGCTCCTCCGGGGTGAAGGATGGATAATCTGTTAGCAGGATAGGACTACCTTCCATCCAGCCACCACCGGGTCCTCGAAAAAAAAGTGACCGGGAGGACAATCCTACCTCGTTTAAGTTACCGGGAGGACAATCCTACCCCGTTGGACCTACAGTTTAGTAATTGAATTAGGAAGGGAGTTGCTTAGCTTCCAACTAATCTAGCTCCTCACCCCCGCTATATTACATTAGCCATCCAGTTAACATTCTCAACAGATAGAAACTTTGGATGGCCTTCCGGATAGAAATCTTTCTGGGCTTGCTTCGGCTTCTCTTTTTCTTGCCTGGGGCGAAGAAGGTAGTTGAAAAGAGGCGATGATTCCCCGGATGGAGCAGGGGTAATGTTCTCTGGGGGTTCAGGGTGGGTAGGACGGGGGACCGGAACTAGACAATTCATTGTGTGGCAGGATTAATACTTCCTTCATCCCGCTCCAACGGTGGGAAATTATGGCTAGTCCAACAGGTCGAATGCCCATAGAATAGTAGGGGCCTCCCTCCCTCCCTCATTGGGCTAGAACTCCCTGCCTCCTTGATCTCCCACTTCCCGTCTCGCCCTACTATTCTATGGCGAACCTGGGCTAGCCCTACTATTCTATGGCGAACCTACCTACAGCTATGTTTTCCTTCATTCACCACCGGTCCTTCCAAGAAGGGTAGTGTGGGGCGGGTAGTCCTAATCTAATCAACCAGCTAATACACCGGATAGAACTACTCTCTTCATATCCAGCTAAGGAGTCCAGAATAATGGAAGTAAGGCAATTGTTGGCAAATTGAATATATTCTATACTACACATGCCCACCCACCCATGTTACGTATAGAATCGAGAAGTGGGAGGAAGAATGTGACGAGTGGAGCCAGTTGGTTCGCTGTTCTCGTCACGAATAGTCCAGCGAGTCCACTATCGCTAACTGCACTTCGTTCCTAAACGACTCCACTACGCTTTATTATTTGCCTACCGCTCACTGGACTTCGTTCCTGAACGAGGGAATTGATGCCCGATGATGAGGCTTTCCCGATGCAAAAGATTGTTCCTATTTCAAGTCTGATTGTTTCATGATGTGATGATGTCCGATGCCCAATCGAAGCGGTTAAGATTGCCTAATCGCCTAGAAAATAGTAGGGGCGCTGGTGAAGAAGATGGCTCTTCCCGCCCGTGCCTGCATAAAAGGAAGTCTGAGGCTTGCTCTTATAGGAGAGCTTTTTGTTAAATACATTAAAAGAATAATCGTGAAAAGAAGCGAGCCGGGGAGACGATTTCTGTCAAAATGCTATTGCTAAGACGAGTCAATGGATGATCAGACGAGTCAATAGTTTATAGAGCATACGAAATCTAGTTACTTCAAATAGTACGGCAAGTTGAGAAAGTTGACACAAAAGCATTTGCCTACGGGCGGGCGGGCTCATTGCTGGTCACTCGAAAACTTGAATAATCTATCTACCCCTCCCGTAGGGGGTCCATAAACTGAGGCTGGTGGTTCAACCAGATCAACTGCTGCTTTAGTCTCTCCTTGTGCATTTGGATTTGCTACTGACCAGCTTTACAACGAGATCTGCTGCCTTAGCTACTGGGTCAGTTCGAACTATAACGAGAAAAGATATGAATCTGCTTATGGCGCTTCACCCTCGCCTGAAACTGGGTATGCATTATATGATAATCTAATCTCTTGCCTTCGCTATTGGTGGTTCCGAGTAAACGGGCTCCGGGTCCATGAAAGAAAATGAATCCCGGACTGGAACTGGACGAAGGGAAGTTTGGACTAGACACTCGACTATATGTCGATTTGCCCGCCAAGATGTGTTTTTTTCCACCTCTGTAATGTGCTTCCCTCTGCCCCCTGCCTATGTGTATTCCGACCGATTGATGATGCCGATCGACAATGTGTTCTGACCGCGCCCCTGCCCTGTGTCTTTCCCTTGTTGATTCATGTGCTTTTTGCCAATCGATGTGATTCCGTCCCCGATTGTCGATATGTCTTCTCTCCCGATCGATTTATTGTTCTTTCCGCTGTGTGTTCCCAATTATGTGTCCCTGCCTTACCAACAATATGTGCTTCTTTTTGCCCTATATGTGTCCATGATCGGTGTGTGCCCTGACCTAATTGTGCTTGGTGATTAGCAATGATTGTCCCACCCGCCCCCAGACAAGAACAACACTCCGCTATAGTTAGTCACCGCGTGTACAAACTTGATAGATGGTAGGTAGTGCTCCTTACTGAGCCCCACTATAGCCAGTCACCCACGTGCAACAACTTGATAGATGGTAGTGCCCCTTACTAAGAGACTCCAGGGATCTTGAATGAACGTTTATCTATATATAGGGTTATGAGGCAGGCCCTACTAATCTCAATCGTAGCGACCCAGCGTTCAGCATCAATCCGTTTTGATCGTTCCCGCCCCCAAGATCAATCGCAGCGATATGCCCTAGCCCCTTAAAGTACTACTGAATGCGTTCAGTCCCACCCGGGAATAGATTACACGTCAGCGAGCTCTTCAGTTGATCACGAGCAAGAGAGAAAGCTACAGCGTGTAGCGAGACGGGAGAGAGAAACATTTGTTGCTGCTTATATATGTAGTTCTCGCTATTCGACGATCCATGTCATTCATCGGGATTTATTCTTGACAGTTACACTTTGTTCCACCTAGTTTCCCTATGCTGCAAGCAATTATCTATTAACAGAAGGTGCTACAGCGCAACGGACGGAAGGTGCTAGCGTTGGTTCTCGATTCAATCATTTCAATTGCTTTCCCTACCCACTTTGTAGTAGTTCACGCAGCAAAGAAAGCGTGTTGAAAGGTGGAGCATCAAGTTAAGAATCCGCTGTTTCGTGTTCATTAGTTGGTTCAGCGGATCATTCTGCCTTTGTAATCGCGTCTAGGTCGAGCAGTTAGATTAGGCATTTCACGCCGAAACTTACCGGGTGCCTGCTTTATCCAAACACAATTCCACAGGGCCTTGGAAAGTATAGGACGGACTGCGAGGCCTTGGGTAGAGCCTGGGGACCGGGGTAGAGCTAATGACTTAGGCTAGCTTGCATGGGGATCGAAGTAACTACATCTACCCTCCTTCTGTTTGCTCTCCCAACTGAGCTAAGACCTAGTTTGTACGGAGCTAAGAGCAGGGATTCAGGGTAAAGGCCCACAGGGAAGGGAAAGGGTCAGAATCAAGAGCAAGAGTGGAAGTGGCCTTCGGATCAGTCAAAACTGAAGCAGCCGGTGCTCAGAGGAATGGTTGAAAGCTTTAATAGCGACTCAACCCGTTCCAACAAATTGAATTGTTTCATTTCCCGAGTGCGGCTGTTAATGCATGAATGAGAAAACCCGGGCAGACACCCGATAGAAGAGTTGCCAGAAGCGGAGAGACCCGACGCGAGCGGGGACAGAGGAGTCTCAACGGGCGCTCTTCGCGATAGACACTTTTTACTACAAACCAGATGAGATGGGGAAACGACCGCAAGAGGGAAAGATACCGATCGATCGAGTGCCTAAATGATGGGCACCTAAGACGAGAGTTCCCACCGTTTCATTTGAAGTAGAGGATGAATCGCCAGCTGGAAGCTCGCTCGGGCCATTCTACCCTGCTGACCCGATAGAATCCTCTCTTGTTGAGTTCCTCCCCTGCCCGCTCGAAATGAAAAGATTTGATACTCCGCTGCTTCTTTTCCTACCAGAGATTAGAAGGAAAAAAGTATCTACTTGTTCCCCGTCATTGTAAGTCATTTCCCCATTCGACCAAACAGAAGAGTAACATTTGCTGGCGCACAGCATGTGCCGCAGAGTTCGATTCTCCGGCAAGGTTGACAACTATTATCCATGTTGAGCCAATCTTACGGTTCGTTGTTGCCTATTGCATTTGAAAGGGAACAGGGTAAGCAAGTCCAGAGTTCGCCTGAGGGAACTCGATCTTTAGCGAGAATTAGGAGTGATTCCGGGTGATCATTATTAGAACGTCATATCAGTCGATCGCTCAAATAGGACATCGAGAGGAGGAAGATCGACTTAATGATTAGGGGAGGGATCAGCAGAAGAAGATCGACGGGAGGTATTGAATCATCAAGAGGAGTCTTCTATTCGGTATTTATTAAACCGGCTTAATGCTACAATCCTGCCAAACCTGGAACCTGGAAATGCGCCGATCGAGATCAATATGGGGGCACTTCCTACTTTGTCGCTGGGGGAAATGAATCTATTGGGGGTGCGAGCTCACCTGGAACATCCGGATAAGTATCTGGTCGAGTCCAACAGCTTCAGGTCGATCCGGTCCAGCTCCTCTGATTATTTATCTGGGTTTGAACCTTTCTATTTAGAGGTTTTTCAAATACTCGACTAAAAGGAGAGGCATCTTCAACCGATCTGGATTACCCACTTTTTGTATAGGAGCCTAGGGGAATAAGAGACAGCGGATAAGCAAGAGAACCTGATCCATATTCTGTTTGACTTTCCACTCTAAGAAGAAGGAACGGAACAGCAGCTCGCCCTAGAACCTCCTAACTATTTACGCCGCTTTGAATGAATTTCTTAATCTCTTCGCCAACCTCCCATTGATTTATTGGATACCTAGACTAATCGAAACACGAATCATTCCAGTGCCGCTAACGCAACCCGCCAACAAGCGGAGCGAGCTAATTCGTTCGCTCTCTCCGGTTCGTTAATAAACCGACTAAGGCCAACTCAATATTGGAATCTGCCGCCGATTAACGAGACTTACGGGTAGGCGTGTCGGCGGTGGGAAGCACATCAACTATTTTGTTTCCGGAGCTAGATAATATTTCTGCGGAGCTATTGCTTGTTCAATACGCATTTATATCATTGACCGACTCATCCTCCTTCCAAGCATGAAAGAAACTGCTGTGAGGATTAAGTAAATAACGGCGCCATATCAAGATCGGGAGGATTGTGGGAATAGAAAATGATTACTCCGGCACCAGACAGGTGTTTGCTCCGGCCAGAACTGGCTCCTTCACTCACTTTTGGAGCTGGCTCATTAACCCATCTTGTTTCTTCGCTCCTTCGCCTGTATTCGCTGTTTCTCGCGAATCAAGTGGTTCGCGGTTCGTTCATAGAACTGGCAAATCCAACGATTATAGCACTTATTGCTGGCTAAGCTGGCTCATTCACCTTAGTGACCTCATTGGAGCTGCTGGCTAACCCCGCTAGATGAAGCTGGCAAATCCAACTCTCGTTATCGCGAATAACGCTATCGTTATAGCGAATCACCAACTGGCTTTACTAAACGAAACTGGTTCCTAAGCCCCCCTTTTTCAGCTTTTTTTGTTCTCTACTGCCCCTCCCCCAAAATGAACTCATACCCTTTTCCGCCGCGAGGTCTTTTTCATGCTCGGAGAGGAGAGCCAGCCATATGAATGATAAGCATTTGGAAGTGCCCGCTGCTGTTCAGTGAATGCCCCCGGTTCGAGTACTCATTCAATGCCCCTTTATGAAACAGAATTAATCAATATTGAAAAGGAGCCAACCAAGTTGCGTTCGGTGAGGAAGAAGTGCCCGCTACAAGAACTACTGGTTCAGGCAGCCCGGATGAGGCGAAAAAAGCTAATGAACGCTTATCCACTAGCACTTCAGTCTTTACACTTAGGGCCCAACTGAACACCAAAAAATGTGGGAGTGGCAGACTCGGGCAAACTGAGATCTGCGGAGATTCCTATTTCCAGACAGATTTCCAGATTGATGCTCGCGACTGCCGGGACAATGATTCTAATTGCCATCTCGATGCGGCGAATTAACTGATTGAGGCTTCCCAACCATCCATTATACCGATTGGCGAAGTGAAGAATGCAGTGGGGAAAGCTCGGGTTACCCTAACCTACCACAATTTCCAGTTTGCGGATAAGGTCCCTTCCCGACTACGCCAGATTGATGACTCTTCTCTCCGTCTCGATGAAGGCTAAAATGAACTGATTGAGGTGATCCAAGTCAGTTCAGTGCGTTCAGTGGGGACAACCAGCCATCCGGAGAGGCATAATACGATCCAATAAGCAGCGTTTTTTCCTGTGTAGTTTCGTAGATGGGGAATGATGAAGCAGGCTTATGCGTGCACTGACCAATGATGGGTGGTTTCGGGACAGAGGAAAGAAGCGGACATTCGGGATCGGGAAACGAATGGGATCGGAATCAAACCTCAACCTCATATAGCTAGATAGTCTTATATACATCATCGTTTACTGCTCATTCACTTCATTCAATTGCCTCATTCACTCGCCCGAAACCCAATTTGAAGATCGGATTCATCCCCGAATCGTCCGGATGTTCCCAGTGCTATGGATATCGCGAGAACCTGCCTGTTTCACTACCTCACCCAATATTTGGGTTGGGTAAGGAATAGCTTGGTCCACCTATCAATTCGCTGTGTCTAAGTCCCACCCTTCCCATTCTACAGGGGGAAGTCTCATTCTAGCAATTCGAGCATTCTCATTCCAGGCATTCCCACCAATTATTGATTGAGAGCCACCAACTTGATTCGACTAAGAGAGCCATTAGCCATTTCACCAGCTTTCAAACACTAATTGAAGTTCCAGTGGCTGGATATGCAATTCTGCTTATGCATGCCGAACCAATTATTTAAGCTTATTATCCTAGGGCCAGATGTGGAACGAGCGGATAACAGTGCCCATCTATTGATGATTCTCAATCAATTCGGGAAACCCAATCCTATCCCTCTTTGCTTTTCTTTCTCGATGAAAGCACCACATTAGCCCACATACACCAAGCTTTCAACTCAGCATCTTGAAGCGCTATTCTCGAATGTGTTTTCTGGGACAGAGGGAAATTCAGGCTTGGTGGAGCGGAGCCGTTTCACTCACCTTTATTTGTTTCTGATCAGCAGCGGTTCCATCCACCTGGATCAGCACTGCCACCTGCATGCCTGTTTCCGGTTTGTTGGGTGCTATTAATGAATTGCTAATGAATAACTTCCACCTGCCCTCCAATTGCATGCTATTTTGTTACCGACTCGCCGCACCAACTGACTCGCTTCGTTTTCCGTATAGTAAACCATTCATCGAATGCAATGCCAGTGGAATGCTATTCCAAACTGCACTCTCCGCCTATCGCCTTTGTTTAAATGCTATCTCGGAATGCCCTGCACTTATTTCAAAGCACTTCTCAAAATGAAAGGTCGATTGATTCCCCGCCTATCGCGCTTGGAAATGCCCTCCGAATGCCACCGTGCTCATCGTTCAGTTATGTCACCAGCAAACAAGCCTAACTCTGGGGGAACTCATTAGCTCGGAGCGGACCAATCTAAGCAAGTGGTTCTTAACTATTCCAGGATTGGTTCGCCATTGCTTTCTCATTTCGTTTCTCGCGAAAGGAAGCAGATCGATCCCACTAATCTAGGTGTTCCGGTGGCAGGTGTTGCCTTCATTCCATCGAGCTTTCCTGCTCTTCGTGGTGCCTTCTTCTATTGATGCTTCTATTGAGCGGGTTGGTTAAGCCGACTAATCCATGGGAACACAGATCTAAATGAGAATGACCTCAGCTCTAGTGATCTAGGTGTTCATGCCGCCCCGTGAATCACGAATTTATTTGGGCCGATTGATTCATTTCCGGGGTTCGCATCCCCCGTCCAGCTCATTCCACAGTTTGTGTTTTCATTATACAGTGTGTCCTACTGATCAATTACTTACTTCTTAATGCAATAAATAGTTGATCGTCGGGATCGATCAGTGAACTAACGTGTGACAAGGAATGATTGCATCGAGCGAAGGAATAGCCATAAATCTATATTATTGTATAGAATGTCTAAGATTTTCGATTTATAGAATCGCTTTTTCTTTCGCCTCGATCAATCAAAGTGGAGTGGGATCTTGGGCCAATAAAGTTCGGGAAAGAAACTTATTCCTTTAAGAATCAAGTTGATTTCCCTCGCCCTCGGAAGCAAGCTAAAAGTATGCTTATTACATATATATAGAATAATAAATATTTGAATTGTTTGTATTCTTTAATAAAAGAAGAAGATCTAGCTAGCTGCTAGCTAACAACAGAATGCTGCATCGGCGCAGCAAATGAAAATGAACATGCAGGACATTAAGAAAAGGAAGAAGTAAGTACCTAATTTGGATCGATCGGGCGGAGCACCATATCACACTGGCTTTATCCCTGACTTGGGTGAAAAGCTCCAACCAATTCTTCCTGCGGGCTTTCTCCCTGACCTTCTTCCATCCATAGCATGCGGGTTTTCAATTGATGGGCTTGATAAGCGGCGGGGCATAAAGGGTTATCATCCCAATCCCACCTTATTATTGACTTACTTTCTCGGCAAATGTATCTAATCTATTCTTCTCGGGCGGGCAACTATCTACCTCCGTCTTCTTTACCTCATCACTGGCTGGCATCCATCGTGCGTATCCATCCGGAGGTGTATTGCTGGCATGGGAGGGCAGGTGTGTCTGGGAGGTGGCTGGCACCAGAGATTGAAGTATATATAAGGGAAGCCGCCAAGGTGATGGGATAGGGGGGAATGAAAGGCAAACAGGGATTAGGAAGGCAACTAGGCTGTCTTTTATCGCATATCATAGTTGGAAGGAGTCACCCGTGAGAGATACCCAGCCTGCAATGTGCAATGTTCGTCCTGTGTGGAAAAGAAATTAGTTCTAAAGAGTTCGCCTTGATTGAAGGACTCCCGACCAATCAAGTTGGATTAATTATTCCTCAGTCAGGTGTAGATTTTTTATCGCCTGCCATGCGAGCAGCCTGCTAGAGTGACGCATGTGACGTATAGACTCTGGAATCGACTAGAAATGCAGGGTGGGAAGCCCTTCAAATAGTAGGGGCGGCAACTATATCCACTCTGCATCTCATAGAACCCCACCCCAGATTCGCCCTACTATTCTATGGGCCGCCCTACTATTCTTGATAGAAGGCGAGATTCTATACGTAACATGCCCACAATATTCATCTACCGGGCCCCTAGGGGTGGGTGGGAGGCGGAGGCTAAGGGCCCTACTATTCCGCTTCACTGGGTATCGAAACACATGAATCCAGCCCGAACTTCCACACCAAGAAGCTATCGCATCGATTAGAGATAAATCGATCAAGCTATTCTCGGGTGGGGGGGAATAATTGGTAAACCAATCGAGAAAGGTCCTCGTCCTCCGGATAGGGCCACCTCTACTAGAAAGTTGGGGTCGAGGGCGGCTATCTATTCTATTCCATATATAGTCGGGCCGGATCTCAATCTAATATAGAGTTTCTAGTTGGCACTCCCCCGACGGCCTACTCACCAACTCCAGTGACGAGATCCGACAAGATTGGGTTGTCCTCCAAGCACGAGATGGACTTCTTACCGATCATGGAATCGGGATCTCATGGGAGGGTGGGAATAGTAATTGTATAAATGGGTCGGGATTGAAAATTTATGCCATATCCCTATCTCAAGTGAACCTGAGGAGCTAGACTCCAAACCTGAGGCAGAAGCGTAGCGAACCGCAACTCCTTTCCTCCCACAATAATAATAATCTCCCTCCCTAAGATATAATCTACCCTCCCGGGTGGGAGGGCCCCGCCCAATTCTATGCCCTACTATTCTCAAGGGGGAAGGTATGTATATAAGGGAGGTTATGGCATATTGCCGGGAGAGCTTCTCGCTATATAGATATAGGCCCCAACCCCCCCAACTAACTTGAGAGGGCAGCTGGGAGAGTCCCTCTCTCCATATATATGGCAGCTGGGATCGATGAAAAACCGACGTTCGGCGAAAACCATTCTTCGTCCTCAATCAAATGTCCTCATTAATCTGGAAGGAGGAAGGAGTGCCCCACATAGATTAGGGCCCCAACCCCAACTAGATATTGGCCCCGACTAGATCTTGGGATTGGCTAGATATAGGGCCCCAACTAGATATTGGGATTGGCTAGATATTGGCTCAACCATTCCAACAACTAGCCTATAGAATAGTAGGGGCCTCCCACCCTTCAGCATCAGCATTCTATTCCAACCTCCATTCTGAGTGGGATGGGAGTTGGAATTGACTCTATTACAGACGTAATATGATGCATCCATCCGATGCATTCCGATCCGATACCGATACAGTAGGCATTGAATGATAGATAGGGGGCCCAACTAAACTATATCCATAGCCGCCCCGCCCCCAGATAGATTCTCCATCTATCGGAGACCTCACTTCGTTCGGGAGAGGGTTAACCTCGCTATAATCCCCTCCCACCCTATCGATTAAGTTCGTTGGATGAGGGTTTTCCTTGGGACTTAGGCTATCCACTCCTGGAGTTGGCGAGGAAGCGGTTTAGCAAGCACTCTTGATTACGGACTTCGGATTCACGGTTTACGGCATCTTCTATTCCCTCCCGGGCATACGTATCCGGCGATGAGAGAATGGTGGATGGCGAGGAAGAGGCAGATCGTGGTGGGGAGATAGCTGTTCCATCCATTCAATAGTAATAGCGATCTGTTTCCGTGCCTGGATCGACGGGGGTAGCGAGCGAGGGAATCGGTAAAGAAGTATCCGTTTAGATAGCCTCTTGATGACTCACCCGAATAACGACCGGGATAGGTGGGCAATGAGCTTGCCGATTCAACGGATGGTGGCCTGCCAACTCCTTTTACTGCCATCCCCTATGAGCAATGGAACCTGATCGGATAGCTCAAATCCCTCTTCTCGCGTTTAGACATCCCATTGAGGTTAGTCCCCCAGGTCGTCTACTCCTCTCATCCATTCATTGCGTGCACCCACCGTCCATAGTCGATCGGTTCATGTCTTCCCCACCCCTCTCCCGCAGATAGAGATATATGGGCGTTAGCGTTATTCTCCGAGGTTGACCAACTACAATTCCCACCCAGGTCGTATCCCCTGGCAGGTGGGATGGGCCCCTACTATTCTATGGCGGATTAATCGACAGTTGGGTCAGGTGGAAAGAGAGGAGCAGAGGGTGGTGGAAGACCGACTCGACCATCCGGTAGTAGGAGATCACCATTCGACATCTATTCCCATTCCGGCACCAACTCGTCGGCGAGTGGACATGGGTGGGTGGATGGTTCGATACCAATAATAGAAAAGAGGGGCTTCGCCGGTAGGCAACTCCTCTCGAAGAGCATGGTACAAAGAGGTGGTAGGGATAGAGAGGCGGGAGAGCCGGCAATAGCCGAATCATTTGAACGTGTGGAGGTGGTGGATTGCTCGCTCGTTCTTGGCCAGCGGGAGGGGATGAGGGAAAGCTACTGGGACGGTGGAAAGTGTGAATTTGTAGTTCCTACGTCCGATGCTTAATGTGCTCCTAGTATTCCCGGTCCAGCCGAGCCAACGAAGTTTCGGAACCCGGGACGGGGGAGCATTAGAATTGCCCGAGCTTTTCTTATTCCTTCGCGGAAGCTTGGTTCGGTTACAAATCTATCAACTATCTCTCCCTACCCGAGGCCCCTACTCTTCTATAGGCGGGCCAGTGGGGTTGGTGGGTGGCGGAACGGCTAATGAAGCACCGGGGGGGAGTTCCATAGTGCCGATTATAGTCGGTATATTCTGGTGTTGTCATGTTACATATAGAATTGGGAATCGTCGTCTCTTGATACGCGGGCTATTTGTTTTGCCCTTTCCGGAATAACTTCAAATATACGATGATGCCTAAAAGTATGCTTGGTAGTTCCCGACTAGCGCTATTGAGATTGGAAAGGCCTTTGTCGACGAAGGCTCCGAAAACGGAGGCACAGGAGGCCCTAAAGAGCTCTCAAAAGAAACAAGCACGTGCCATTGAAGCAGAGAATGGTTTATAGCTCCGATTCCCCTTTCTTGCCTGTGAGTGGTAAGTTCCTTTACCTCGCCTTAGGAGCCCCTTTAGAATAGTAGGCCTCCCATGTTCCGGTAGCTGCATCTGATCTTGCAAGCATGGAATAATGTCGAGAGTCTAATAGTACTCCCACCCAAGCCTTTGTTCCTGCTGTATCGGATGAAGAACCCGTTGCTCCGGGAGATGAAGCCAATTATGGTTGTGTTGCTGGAACCAGCATTCTATATCATGTAATAGTAATAGATGCCCGCTAACTCACCCGGCTGTACTCTAATCGTTTGCCCGTACCCGCCATTGATAGTAGGAGGTATAGTCGGGGGGGTTCAATAGGGCTAAACTATGACTAAACCAGACCCTTAGAATAGTAGGGGCCCGGCACTCTACTAGAATTCCCCCCCACCCAGAGGAGGGGGGTGCCGAAGAACCCTGTGCTGATGGTAGCCCTATAACAAGGAGGAATCCTGGACGAGGTGCTGCTACCTTTACCTCTACTAGTGGTTATGCCCTTGCTCTCTCTGCTTGATCAACTGAATCCACACCTGCAATAATTGGATCCAAGCGAAGTGATGGCTCTCGACCCTACTGGGATCCTGCGCGGGATGCTGCCACCTTTACTTATTCTTATGTCGCCTCCATCTCTACCACAGGTGGTGGTGCCTATACCCTCGCTACTTGCCTTTCCATTCATAAGTGAAAATGCAACTGCTACTGTAGCCTCTGTGTCCTTTGCCCTTGCCTTCGAACTATACCCCCTTATTCTAGCAGGCAGATTAATAAAGGACCTCCAACTATATACCTCCCGGGGGGGCCGGAACTAGAGTTTCCCATTATTCTAGCGTATTCTAGCTTCACCATTCTAGCAGGTTTATTAATTCCGAATTAATTACTGATTAATAAGGGGTGGGGGGGAATTAAATTCTAGTACGGCTATAGGTTGGGGTGGGTGGGCCCCTACTATTCTATGGGGTAGTTGGTATCGATCTCGAACTAAAAGAGATGCTGGAAACTCGAGGTGGTGAAACTCCTTTCCTTGCCTTTGCTTCTCCCGCCTCTGTTCCTGCTACGGGTGAGGGATTTTGAACGGGTGGAACTTACTATCCAATCAAAGAAGGTCATGCCTGCTCCTTGTATCATGCCTGCTCTTTGTCAATGATCAATTTGATAGGCCTAGCAACCCACCTTTATTGAACTGAGATTGATCGGGAGCCCCCCGCCCCTCTATATAGTTGTCCATTCTATATTAATCAATGGGTAACTATAGACGAGCCCTTTCCCTGTGATCTAGTGGATAGAATTCAACCAACCACTCTGGACCAACCATAGCTTAACCCATCATACAGATGTATAGCCCCATATTAGCCAGTTTTAGAGCCAGTAGCATTCCCCTACTATTCGCGATGGGGTGCCGACCGGCAACCGATCCACCAGCAACGGTAAAGGAAGGAGTTTCAGATGCATATGCATATCGAGATCGAGATTGAGTTCCTGCAGATTGGGTGCTAGGTGTTCTTGCAGAAGCATCTGAGCCGGTTCAAGAACCAGAACCAGTCGCAGCAGAGGAAGAAGAGACGAAGGTAGCAGGTTGAATAAGCGCAAATTGATCTGGTAGCAGCAGGTTCACCATCACTAGAAAAAAGGGCCCTACTATTCGTGTACATCGAAATCGAGTAGCTTGGGTTGACTCAGAGCCTGTTTAAGTTTACCCAGCAACGAAGGTATCAAACAGAGTAAGAACCCATTCATTCAGTTGGCCGAGATGATGACCTTAAACAGGAATAAGCATCCCTCCCACTATCAATAGTTCTAGTCCCAGCTTCCCCTCGTTTGGTGTCATTTGCTATGAATGATGCTTCACGATGTTCGATTGCTCCTAGGGGTGTGGGCTCCTAGAGGCGCGGGTCTGGGCATTGGTAGGGGTGAATTGCTATGATGATAGGTGTGCGATCGGGGTGGGTCCTAGGCCTCCGGGTATTGGATGAGTGTACGGTTCGAATTGCAAGTTGTTAGGCTCGTTTTGCTCCGGGTACGCGCCAGTGGCAATGGCTCCTGGCCCTGGGCGGGGGGTATGGGGCTGGGTAACGCGTGGCTGGACTGTGTGGTGTGTTTCATTGTTGGTTCCATCAACCGTATTATCCCTTTAGGCGTAGCTGGGTATAGCACAAAATGGCCTCTCGTAACAAACGATAGCCGGGCCCGAGGGCTTGAGTTCCCTCCGCCCCACTGTTCCTGGGGTCTCATATTACGTAGAGATTAGTTGGTTGCCCCATGGTTAGGATATCTCGAATTCTATCCTTTCGAGTGTGGGTTCGATTCCCACCTAATCTGAATAGCCATAGGGCGAACGCGACTCCCAAGTGACGTGGTTGAACACCAACCTTGGGATAGTTCTATGGCGGCCGGGTTATCGTTTATCCATATAAGCAAGAACGGTTATACTAGATCCAGTTGGACTAGACTGAAGTCTTTCTCCACTGGTTCCGACCGAAGGTGAAGGTGACTGAAGGGACCCACCGCTTAAGGAAATCCCCACCGAACGGGACACTCCTTAAGCGGGGGGGGGACGAACCCGAACCCGACGAGGGAAGGTAACGTCGCGGTAACCTGGAAATATGGCCCTACTCTTCTAATGGGCGGTGGGGGGCCCCATAGAATTACAGAGTATAGATCAACTAGAACCGCTGTTTTGTCCATAGAATTGTAGGGCGAGATAACCCGACTAGAATTCTGTTTTGCCGTTGTTTTATTGCCATTCCCCTACGGTACGGGGCTCGGCCTAGCGGGCATCTGGTCTATAGGCGCCCAGCTTTGTCGATGGATCGCCCAGAGGTAAGGCAGATGGCTAGTCCTCACCTCAGTAGTGGGCTGAGGAAACAACCCCATCTATCTATAGCTATATATGGGGGCGGGGGGCGGTCGAGCCCAGGACGACTAGTAGGCAATATACAGTAGGCCTATTATAGGCTCCTCCCCCGACAATTGATAGTTGGGTGAGTGCCAACTATGCTATATATAGCCGTCCTCGTCCTCCTCCCATCTCTACTCTATTCCATCTCGGCTATAGATAGTCATCATCCGTCGTATAACGTAGATAATGGATGGATGAATAGATGGCTCGACTGTATAGAGAGGGTTATGGCCCCATCCCCATATAGATAGGGAGAGCCCTATATATCTATATGGCGAGGGGAGCATCAAATGCCCCACCCCATATAGAGTAGAGTAGAGTAGGGTATAGATAGGGGGTCGTCTCCCAGATAGATATATAGGGCAGTCGTATCACGTATATAATGGATTAGATGCATCCTTATAGAGTAGAGATAGGGCCCCAACCCATCTATCTGCCCATCTATATCTATCTGCGCAGGCGGGCAGTCGAGTGTTCTCCCGTCGTTTCACCCCGTAGGGCACTCGGCCCATATCTAGCCCTCGCCAGATAGATATATAGGGGAGATTAAGAAATTATTAAGAGATTAAGAGAACTATATTAGCAGCCGCCGGGCCCCCCTCCCAATTAAGAAATTAATCGAGGGGGAGGGCGGCTATATTCTAGTCGTCCCCCGACGGCCTACTGTATAATAGCCTTTCTCTATAGAGGCGGGGGGGTCCCTTTGTATCTATATCCGGCGACCGATCAATCAACCAGACCAATCAGTCAACCAGATCATCAATCAACCGACTGTCTTCCCAGTGCCCTAAAGAAAAAAGAGGCCGACCGAGATAAGCCCTATATCTCTATTCCATTCCCTTCCGTCCACCGCACTCCCGGTTAAGTGGTTAAGTCTCCATACCACAGCGTACCGACTCCGTCTCCTTTTTTCCCGATTCGCAGCCGACCTCAGCATCACGAACTATTATCTGGTTCGGTTGTATCATCAACTGGTCTACCGAGCCCCGAATCTTTCTCGCTCGAGGCCCATAGCCCATATAGATAGGGGAGGGCGGCTATATGCTATAGCTTCCCATCCATAATTGCCTGAAGAAGGTGTCGTGTCTCTGGGCGAGATAATCTATATGCCCTTATAGCTTTAACCCCCCACCAACTTGAAACTAATATACCTCCACTACCATAGAATAGTAGGGGCCCTCCCACGTCAATTAATCAGCCTGCTCAAATAAGGAACCCTATGATTCCCACCCACCCCCGTAGGGGCCTCTAGAATGGTAGGGGGGTGGGTGGGAATAGGGCAAGTTCCGGCAATAGATGGCCCGGACAGTTGTTGGCGGAGATGCGGTGCCCGATTCATGCGGAACGATCTAATCTATATGCCGCCAGAGATGCGGTATATGCCAGAGATGCCCGATTCGGTTCAGAGATGCGGAACGATCTGATCTATATGCCCCATATGCCCTTATAGCCTTAACCCCCCACCCCTTCCTATATTGGAGGACAGTTGTTGGCGGAGATGCGGAGAGTGCCAGTTATATATCCTAGATGACTTCGAACCCGAGGGCAGCAACCTACCTACGTGAGTTCTAGGGATACAGGGTGAGTAAACCTATCCGTTTAGTCAGCAACCGAGGCCGGGCTAGAATGGGGCTTGGGGTCCCTACAATTTTGATGGAATCAGCTTGCTAGCTTCTAGAATAGATCCCTCCAAGCAGCAGGCCCCCCCTGCTTGGAGGGTTATATATCTTTTTCA